>NC_067141.1:56819772-57004772 GCF_903995435.1 Acomys russatus
GCTCAAAACCACCTGGTTCCACAACAGCTTCTCCCTCTAGGGGATATGTCTCCTTTACTGGCTGTCCCTGGGAGGCTTAATGTCTTCGCCATGTTAAGAAAACGTAGTACCTGTTTTTATAAGCCTTAACAGCCTCCTTGAGGAAGGAAGGCAACAGTTTTCAATCACCACATCCTTTGTGCCACCGGCTGCCCGAATCCTCATCTTGACGATGATCCTAATAAACTAGTGAAGGCAGCTACGGTTTTAGGAGAGGGCAATCCCAGTTTATAGCATCTAGTTATCATCCATAGTCACACTAGAACGTCCTGACACTAGGCCTCACCCACTAGGCACCCCCTGCACAGACCAGGGTGTTGCTTGGGGTTCCTTAAGCCTTCCACGGCCTCCCTGCAGGTGTGTTCTTAGTTCTCTGGTAGAGGCTTTGAAAATAGGTCTGAGGCAATGTGGTTCAGAAGTCAACCTATGTTTTGTTGCTGGAAGAGAGCACCACTGATAAGAAAGTCGGTGGGAGCTGGAGGGGTGGAGGTGCAGGCAGAACCACAAAAGGGCCTGCAGAAGGCTGGGAGAAAATAGGAGGAAAAGGGAATTGTACGGGATGACGTACCGGAAGAAATTTTTGTAATTGTTTTGTGATAACATAATTGTTTCACACTTGTGTTCACAGACTCCCTTGGGCACGTTTCCAAAAGCTGACCGTGAAGTTTTTACCCAGTTTGAGAGCAAACAGGATATCGTATTTCTTTGACTTTAATGTTTTTAGGAATAAAGATAACAAATATGATTTTAGAGAAAGAAAGAAGCTTTTTTTTTTTTTTAATTTAAAGCTTCAAGGTAAAAATATCCTCAAATCATAACATAAAAAGTGAACTAAGTTCAACTTCAGAACGGGCTTGTTGAGTGCATTTCCAAAAATGTAAGATTTCTACTTTATTTCATTCATTTAGTATGTTGACTTAATCTAGGGTTTAATCTGGACCATATACACTCATTGCTTGTATGATTTTGGCTTTAATTTCTGAAACTGAGATGGAAAGTATTAAGCTGCCTGTAGCAAGTGATTATCGACTATGGATCTTAGTGCAATGCCTGTTTGGCACATAGCAAATGCTTGTTAAATGCTAGCATTACATTAATAGTGTACATCTAAGACATATATTCCAATATGTATTACATGTATAATATATGTACATGTGTCTGTGTTTAATCTATACACCTTATTTTTAATATGTAACTTGGTATCACAATAAACAAACACAGCATCTTGAAACTGAGTAGTTGGGAATTGAGCTCAGGATCTTTGGAAGAGCAGCCAGTGCTCTTAACCTCTGAGCCATCTCTCCAGCCCAATTTGCTGGGTTTATTTTGTTATTGTTATTGTTTTGGGGTTTCTTTGTGTAGCCTGGGCTGTCCTGGACTCATTCTGTAGACCAGGTTGGCCTCGAACTCACAGAGATCCACCTGCTTCTGTCTCCCAGAGTGCTGGGATTACAGGCATGCGCTACAACCCCAGGTTGATAATTATTTATTTATTTATGTGTGCATGTGTGTATCAGGGTATACCATGTGAGTGAGGGTACCAACAGGGGCCAAACAAAGCCATCAGGCATTGTAGAGCTGGGGCCACAGGTAGTTTGCAAGCTGCCTGATGTGAGTGTTAAGAACTGGTCTCAGTTCTGAAAGAGAGCCACACACTCTCAACTTCAGAGCCATCTTTTCAGCTTCAGAGTCATTATTTTAAAAGGAGTTGGTGGGCTCAGAAGTTAAGAGCACTGGCTATTCTTCCAAAAGATCCAGGTTTAATTCCCAATATCCACACCATCTATGAGTCTAGACCCATGGGATCCAATGTCTTCTGGCTTCTATGGATATCAAGCATGCACATGGTGCACAGATATACATGTAGACAAAACATTCATGCACATTAAAAAGAAAAAGAAAGGAAAAGAAGAAATCATTTCATTTATAGCTGGGCATCCCAGCGCTAAGAGGCTTGCAGTAATGAAAGTTTTATTTTGGGTGCATAACATTCAAGGGAGAGAGGTGTCTTTTTTAAAAATCATATTCACTAGCTGGTGTGGTGGCACACACCTTTAATCCCAGCACTCAGGAGGCAGAGGCAGGCAGATCGCTGTGAGTTCAAGGCCAGCCTGGTCTACAAAGTGAGTCCAGGACAGCCAGGGCTACACAGAGAAACCCCTCTTGAAAAAAAATTCATATTCATTAATACTTAATATTTAGGACAATATTATCTCATTTATTCTCTAATCAGAGTTGTATATTATACTACATTTTGTGGGGATAAGATGGAATAGGAAAATTGGTCAGAAAAAAAATGCCATAGGTCAGGGATATAGCTGAACGGTAGCGCTTGCTCAGTGTGCCTGAAGCCCTGCACTCTATTCCCAGCACTGAGGAAGGCTGGGTGTGCTGAGGGATGCCTGAAATACAATTGCTTTGCTATGTAATAAGTTTGAGGACAATGTGGGGAAAGTGAGGCTTTCTCTCTAAACAAACAAACAAACAAACCTGAAGTACACTTCAATGGTTTAGTACTTGCAAGTGTGGCCCTGGGTTCAATACATAGAACTGTAATAAATAATTAAGTAAATAAGCAAGCATTAGGAAGGAAGGAAGCCATTCTAACAGGTGTAAGGTGGAATCTCAGAGTCATTTTGATTTGCATTTCCCTGATGACTAAGGATGTTGAACATTTCTTTAAGTGTTTCTTAGCCATTAGAGATTTCTCTGTTGAGAATTCTCTGTTTAGCTCTATACTCCATTTTTTTAATTGGGCTATTTGGTTTGTTGGTGTTTAATTCCCTGAGTTCTTTATATATTTTGGATATTATCCCTCTGTAGGGATGTAGAGTTGATGAAGATCTTCTCCCAGTCTGTAGGCTGCCATATTGTTCTATTCATAGTGTCCTTTGCTTTACAGAAGCTTTTCAGTTTCATGAGGTTCCGTTTATTAACTGTTGATCTTAGTGCCTGAGTTGTTTTCTCCTGTGGCAATGACTTTATGGCTCTTCTTCACTTTAGTGTATCTGGTTTCATGTTGAGGCCTTTGATCCACTTGGACTTGAATTTGTGCAGGGTGATAAATATGGATCTATTTGCATTCTTCTACATGCAGACATTCAGTTAGACCAGCACCATTTGTTGAAGATGCTATCTTTTTTTCCATTGTGTGGTTTTTGCTTCTTTGTCAGAAATCAAGTGTCCATAGGTGTGTGGGTTTATTTCTGGTTCTTCAATTCAATTCCATTGATCAACTGTTTTTATGGCCAATTCCATGTGGTTTTTATTAATTTTGTAGTGGAAGAGTTGGGGGAAGGATAGAAGGATCCTGAGGGGGATAAGAACTCCACAAGAAGACCGGCAGAGCCAACTAACCTAGGGCCATCCATGGACGGAGACTGAAACACCAACCAAAGAGCAGGCATGGACTGAACCTAGGCACCACCCCCATACACATACATATGTAACTGATGGGCAGCTTGGTTTCATGTTGGTCCCGTAGTAAGTGGAGCAGGAGCTCTCTCTGACGTGGATTCAGTTGCCTGCTTTTAGATCACTTTCCCCTAGCTGGCCTGCCTTGTCTGGCCTCAGTGGAATAGGAAGTACTCAGTTTTGTTACCACTGATTTGCTGGGGTGGGTTGGTAAGGGGATGGAGCTCCCCTTTTCTGAGGAGCAGGGGAGGAGGGAAAGGAGGAAGAGGGCAGGAGGGTGGGACAGGGAGGAGAGGACAGCATAGGTTCGGGATGTAAAGTGAATAAAAACCAAAATGAACATGCCAATTAAGCATTCTCTCATTTCTTCTCCATTCCTACTTGGGAGGAAAAAAAAGTGAAATAATGTAGTTTATTTCACTAAAAGAAGAAGGAGGAGGAGGAGGAAGAGGAGGAGGAGGGAGAGGGAGAGGGAGAGGAGGAGGAGGAGGAACAAGAGGCACTGGAAAGAGGCTCATACAGAAGCCCCAGGTTCACTGCCCAGTATTGACAGGGCAGCTCCCAACCATCTGTAAATTCAGTTTCAGGGGATCTGGTGCCCTCTTCTGGCTGCCTTGGGCACCAGTCACACACGTGGGGAACAGACACTCAGGCAAAACGCCTAGACACGCAACATCTTAAAACAATTTTTAAAAAGGAAGAGAGAGAGGAGGGAGGGAAGGGGAGAGAGAGAGAGAGAGAGAGAGAGAGAGAGAGAGAGAGAGAGAGAGAGAGAGAGAGAGACAGAGAGAGACAGAGAGACAGAGAGAGAGAGAGAGACAGAGAGAGAGAGACAGAGAGAGAGAGAGAGACAGAGAGAGAGACAGAGAGAGAGACAGAGAGAGAGACAGAGAGAGAGACAGAGAGAGAGAGACAGAGAGAGAGAGAGAGAGAGAGAGAGAGAGAGAGAGAGAGAGAGAGAGAGAGAGAGAGAGAGGAGACAGTGGCTTATTGCATTTATAGTACCTTGGTGCAGTCTGGGGTCCTTGACTGAACTGTGTAGTCAATCATTGCTGTGTGGCTGCGGATGTGGCTCAGTGGTCAAGCACTCGCCCAACACTGCAGAAACCACAACAATAATAACAAAACCAATGCTATGAAAACAGCTGATGAATGAATCAAACTCGGGGCTGATTGCTTTTGAATTCCTTTGAGCACTGGCCCATATTTCATGAAAAACTGATTTTATTTGGCTGCAATACCAGATTTCCTGCTATTGTTCTCCACAGTGGGTTCCTGTGCAAGGGTTTGCCGCAGGGATCCACCCTGCCCCTGGGCTTTGTTTATTCTCCTGCACTTACAAGGCATGGTCACTTGGGGTCACTGCACTAAAAAAACCTGGAAGCTGGAGGCTCACCCTTGGGATGGGCTAACTGGAAGAAGCATCTAGAAGCGGGCTGGAATGCTTAAGTTGTTAGAGCCAGTAGGGTTTACATTTTGTTATAGTTGTATTTCACAGCAAATCTTGAGTGCATAAAAGATCATAAAGATCATGTGTCTATTAAAGGGCTCTCCATTGCAGGAAGTTTTTTTTTTTTTTCGGGGGGGGGGGGCAGGCAGACATATACCTACCCTCATAAAACAGATTTTTACAACATTAAGCTTACTTGGATGGATTACATCACCTACATAACAAATGTTGAGTGCATGCAAGCCCCTCCCTGCCTGGGCAGTGAGGTTTGACCTAGAACCTGATTTAAAAGCGTTGCCTAAAAGTGGAGACAGAAGCCTTAATTTGTTGTTTATCACCACAGTATATGCCTTAAGAGATGGGCACTGACCAAAAGGACAGGAATAGATGTGTGCCTTCCTAATACTAGGTTCAGAGTGCCCGCTGAAGTGCTTCTGGAAGCACGAGTTTAAAATAAAGACACATTCCATTTTCCTCCTCTGTGCTAGCAGGAAACCGATTTCATGTGGTTTCCACCAACTGACCTTTCTGAAATATCAAGGCTCAAGATCCAGGAGCCCTGATGCCTAACCATGCTATTGTAGCAGTGGCTAGGAAAAAAAAAAAAAAAAAAAAAAAAGAACAACTGTGGCTTGCTTTTTATTTTATCAAAGAGGAAGTTAAACTGTTGTCCTATACAGTTTACTGAAAAATACCTGGTACGTTTAGTCTCCAGTGCCATTGTTGCTAGAACGCCAAGTGAAACATTGCACACAGATTATTCTAATCCGCACACGAGTTTGTGAGCTAGAGCTCTTTACTGTGCCCAATCCACACCTGAAGGGACCAGGCCTTACACAAGTTAGGACCTCCCTGAATGGAACACCTAGTAAGAAGTGACTTGGGATTTGACCTCAAGCAGCTAAACAGCTGGACTAGGTTACCTGCTTTCTGCATTCTCCTCCCAATGGCGATGCTTTCTTAAGCCAGGCTATTAGTGCAGAGACAGGTGGTTACAGTGTAAGTTGTTAATGACAACATGGTTTCCAAGTCAAACGTGTACCTTGCTCCTTAGACAGAGAATGAGACCTCACCCTGACAGTCTTCATGGCTTTTTGATTTTCCCTTCCCTGAGGAGGAATTTTTTTTGGGTAGGTCTCTGTCAGTTACTATGTATTGCCCAAATAACTCAGTGTTTGTAAAATCTGCCTGTGTGCCCTACCTTCCCCATCCCCCTCCTCAGAGCAGACTAAAGAAACCAATTAAGTCTTAGGCTCCCCCCCCCCCTTTTGGTGCTTTTTTTGTGTTTGTTTGTTTGTTTGTTTGTTTTGGTTTTTTGAGACAGGGTTTCTCTGTGTAGCTTTGACTGTCCTGGACTCGCTTTGTAGATCAGGCTGGCCTTGAACTCACAGTGATCTGCCTGCCTCTGACTCCCGAGTGCTGGGATTAAAGGTGTGTGCTACCACCGCCCGGCTCTTTTTTTTTTTTTTCTTTGGTATTAAAATGTGCAGATAAGATAATGGGCTAAGGATGTAGCTCAGAGGTAGTGTTGCCAGACAATTCAGGTCTGTAGATAAAACTAGACTCTAAGGTTTATTGCTCATAGAAAAACATAATAGCTGTGTGAGGTCCTAGGTTTGCTCTCCAGAGATGGGAGGAAAAAAAAAAAAAAGAGATACTGGAGCTGTCTGAGGAGATGGCTAGGGGATAAAGTGTTTACTATGCAAGCTTAAGGATCTAAGTTCAGCACCCCTACCCCCAATACAAAGCTGGGCCCAGGAGTGTGGCTCTGTAATCTCCGTGGTGAGATGGGAGGTAGGGACAGGAGGAGCCCTGGAAGCTCACAAACCAGCTGACCTGGTGTGTACAGCAGTGAAAGACAAAGAGACGGTCTAAAAACAAGGTGAAAGGTGAGGACCAACACCCCAGGTTGTCCTGTGACTTCCACATGTGTGCAGCTGTGCTCATCTGATCTCTCTCTCTCTCTCTCTCTCTCTCTCTCTCTCTCTCTCTCTCTCTCACACACACACACACACACACACACAGACACAGACACACACACACACACACACACAGAAGGAACCAGAAGAGACTGCAAATCAGTAAAAAGAAACTGGGTTTACTATAGTTTGGTCAAGCCAGGGGGAAAACAAAACCAAAACTTTCTAATTTCTTTCCAGCTTTCCCAGGCAGTCTTACAATTTACAGAAAAAGCGAAGCAGGGATTAGCAAGTACATAGTCTACCGGTGAGACAGGTTACTGGTCCTCTGTTGGAGGTTGAAGGGTGGGAGGTGATGCACTTTTCCATGGCCTCCATTTTCATCATGGAAAGTCATCATGGAAGGAGTGTGACACTTGCCTAGCATGTTCCACCCCTCATTTAATAAAAACCAACCAATCAACCACCGACCAACCAAGCACAACCAAAACAAAATCAAAGGCAGAAAAGCTTAGTTATGAACACATTCAGTTTTAAATCCTTAGCGAGAAACTCTTTTAGAGCTGGGTGTGGTGGCACACGCCTTTAATCCCAGCACTCAGGAGGCAGAGGCAGGCGGATTGCCATGAGTTCGAGGCCAGCCTGGTCTACAAAGTGAGTCCGGGACAGCCAATGCTACACAGAGAAACCCTGTCTTGGGGGGGGGGGACCACAAGAAAAAAAGAAAAAGAAAAAAGAAACTCTTTTAGGTACTAACAGAAATGTCAGAAAGGAAACAACAAAAGCTGCTTTCGAAGGAGAAGTGGTGAGCTGACTAGCCCAGTACAGACGAACAGGGAGGCAGCCTCTCTAAGCAGGCTGCTGAGAAGGGTCCAGGAAGAGCCATCTTTAAGCAGCCCTAGCTTCTCCAGGGGAGCATTTGGAACTGAGTTCAGACAGATGGTATCAAGACTGTGAAGAGGAGGGAAAGGGTCTGCGTAGCCTGTGCTTAGGGGAAGAGTACCCCAGCAAGAGACAGCTGCTAGCTGCATGCTGGCCTGCCCAACGAGCCTGCTCTCACAGTCATAACCCAGCTTTACTCTGCAGACCAATGAACTCGAGTTTCGCTTACTTTCTGAGCCAAAATGCCTGAAATTTACTGTAGAAAAAACTAGATTTTTACTTTTTTGAAGGAGAGAGAAAATTTGTACTCATTCTTTTGTGATTCAGTTTTCAGGTTTCTTTTCTCAAGAGCTGAACCTGCAAGCAGGAAGTCCTAATACCAGAAAGGGGACCTCAGTAGCTGGGAGAAGCAGTCAGCAGAGGAAAGTCTAATTTATTTTTAATACAGACCCGTTTGTGTGAATAGCCATGAGATTTATACCCTCTGACAGGAGTTCATAAATACTGTTTCTCACATTGGAGCTCTTGATAGACATGGGCATGAGGGAGCTGCAGTCTACACTGTGCCACAGTTTTTTTTTTTTTTAATCAAGGTCACTAAATATGACAGCATTATGGTATATTTAATGTCAACACACAAAGAGCAACTTTGGAAAAACTACTAATAATATCACACCTTAAACTGAGCGTGGTGGCACATGGCACTGGATATGGTGGCTCATGCTTTTAATCCCAGCATTTATGGTGGCAGAGATAGTCAGTTATCTGAGAGTTCAAGGCTAGCCTGGTCTACGTAGTGAGCTGCTTACAGGCTATCAAAGCTTCACAGTGAGAAAGCCACAGGCAAAGGATGTACTGACACTTAGAAGCTGGAAAAACAAAGGGACACTGGGTGTGGTGGCACATGCCTTTAATTCTAGCACTCAGGCTGGGCATGGTGGGGCTCGCTTTTAATCCCAGCATTTAGAAGGCAGAGGCAGGCAGATCGTTGTGAGTTCGAGGCCAGCCTGGTTTACAAAGAGAGTCCAGGACAGCCAGGGCTACACAGAAACCCTGTCTTGAGAAAAACAAACAAACAAACAAAACCCCCAAAACCGGAAACAACAACAACAACAGCAAACCAGAAAAAAGAAAAATAAAGCAACAAATTCTTTCCTAGAGTTTGGAAAGAAACACAGAAGCCTAGGAGAATACCCTTGAGTCACTTTAAGTTCTAGTGTTTGTCGTAATTTGTTACAGAAATAAAAGAAATTAATATACTATAGGATAGCAGTGCAAGGCAGATGCTGCAACTATCAGCATCTATAGATAGGGAAACTGAGGCAGAAAAGGATTAGGTTTAGCTTAGCATCACATGGCTGTGAGGTGCTATCAATCAAGGAATGTGGTTTGGGATGCTTATCTTCGGAGCTCATGCTCTGACTTGTTACTCAATCCCATCTCCTGGGATTTCCTATGACCAGGAGGAAGGAGAAAGGCTGGTAGTAGAGGCCCAGGAAGGGAGTGAGTCCGGCAGCTGGCTAGGGCAAAGACTGCCTGACTCTGAGGGAAGCTGAAAGCTCCTGGATTAGCGGAGACCAGAAAATTACCTGTCCCTCAGGGTAGGTTTGAACACCACTGCTTTGATCATGACAAACTGGCTTACATGGTGTCCCAGATACAGGTTGTTGAGCAAGCTTCTTTTTCTCAAGCCGCCTGGTATTTCTTTCTACCTCTCTGTTTGCCATTTTTTCCCCCTTAAGAGTTCTATCCCCACCCCAGTCCACCTATCACTTACTTCCTAGGAACACTCGCGTTCCGCACAAAATCAAACATTGCCCTGGGCCTCTTTTGTATCCTGCCAGCAAGTGTCTTAGTCTTGTTCTCATTTTCCCCCTGATGTTTAATAGTTTATGTTCAATGTGACTGACCTCGGTGAACTTGCATCAGGCAGGGGACATGATCCATTCAGAGCAGTCGCGGTACAGAATTTTTTGTTTGTTCTTAAAATAAATCTTAAACGACCCACTCAGTTTTGATTTTCGCGAAATTATTTGCCTTTCCCCGACTCCCCACTATTTAAAGCCCATCAGGTGCACTGGTAGCTTCTATTTCAGAGTGCGTTTGACTGAGGGTCACCTTCGTCTTTGCTAGGGTACCTGTAGCGCGCAGCTGAGGCTCTAGCACACACTACACTAGTAAGTGTCTCTAGATAACTAGGGGCCGGTGGCGAGGAAAGATGGAGGCGGTGGCTTGTTTTCCCGCCACCCCCAACCCGCAGACAGTCGGCGACACCTCTCTCCCCAGCCCCACCCACTGGGCTCCACCCCGCCAGACCCCGCCCCTTCCCGCAAACCCCGCCCCTCAGCGCCGCGCCGCGCTTGCGCCACCTGCCGCTCGCTCCTGTGGACTGCGCGGCGGCGCGCCCGGCCGGTTCCTCCGCTTCCAGCCAAGAAAGATGGCGGAGGGCGGCGAGGCTCTGGGCACGGTCCCGGAGCACGAGCGGATCTTGCAGGAGATCGAAAGCACCGACACCGCCTGCGTAGGGCCCACCCTCCGGTAAAGCTCTCATAAGCCCAGGCTTTCGTGCCGCCCTGACCAGGGACTCCTTAGAAGCCGGGCGGGGCGTCCGCTGCCGGGTGCGCGCGCGTCGGCCCGACAGGTGGTGCGCGCGGAGGGCGGGCGCTCGTGGGCTGCGGGACCCGGGGGACCGGGGCACCTGTCGCCGCGCCGCCTGTGGGTGTGGCTGCTGGGGTGTCTCTGGCCCGGGGAGCCGCCCCAGCTTGGGCCCTTCAGGTGCCAAGGCCCTGACTCTTTGAGTGCGTTGTCCGCGGAGGCTGTCAGCTCTGTGGTGGGGACGAAGGTCACCTGCCGGCGGCCGGAGTGACTGACCCCGGTGCCAAGTTGCGCGCTGGTGGAAACCCAGGCGCACTGACTGCTCCCGGCGTGGGAGAATTTAAATTGAGCGGGAAACGCCAGCACCCTTCTCCCCGATTGCAGCACCTTTCTCCCCCTGCGAGACGCGAGCGTGGGTTGCAGGGGAGGGGCCGATGGCTGGGGTTCACGCTGGTGTGGCAATTCTCTTGGGACAGGAAGCTGTTTATTTACTTACAAATATTTGGTTTTGCATTAAAAAATTTTTTTTTTATTTTAAAATGGATCCAAACCCACTCTCTTTAGGAATAATACCAGGTAATGAATACTCCACACCAGATGGAATACTCGCGGCCTCCATAGATAGTTAGTGGCTGATATCGGTATAGAATCATTAACACTAGGTTAGACACTCTTCAAGGATTAAGATCTCATCTTTTGCTGATAGGATGAATGAACTTGTGGTTCATTTAGGGGTTTTAAGATGGATTGTGCTTTGTCAATCAATAGTCTTTCCACAGCATATACTTTCTGGAAATGGAACTCTTTTTCTCTACGTAAATGTAGATAAAGTGAAGTCAGTTCAGGGTACAAATTCCCTTTACCCCAGAGAGCCAGTTCATCTGGTGTGTTATTTGGTTCTTCCCGTAGACTTGCCACTGATGGAAAAAAAAATCTTTTAACCCCCTTGGCCTTGTTTTCATATTTCTAGAATGGAGAGGAGTGTTTAGATGCCCAGAAAGCCCAGGATGGTGAGAGGCCTTGCCTCTCTCGGCTCCAAGCACTCAATAGGCAGGTTATATGTTTTTATTACATAAAGTTCCTGCTATAGTATGGGAAGGCCTCATTAGGGCCTTTTCTTAATTCATTCATATTCTCTCTCTCTGTCTCTCTCTCTCTCTCTTTCTCCAGGGTTTCTCTCTCTCCAGAGTTTCTCTTTGTAGCCCCGTCTGTCCTGGAACTCACTTTGGAGACCATGCTGACCTCAAACTCACAGAGAGTTGCATGCCTCTGTCTCGCAAGTGCTGGGATTAAAGACGTGCGCCATGAGTGCCTGGCTCCTTAATTTTCTTACATGAATCTTTTCATCAGCTTTTACGCGTATGTAGTAGTAAAATTGGAACCAGACTCAAAGAAAACTTTGTGACATCACATTCCACTGAAGGACCTCCTCCAGCCTCACCCGACGGCCATTCCTTAACTGGCTCGCGAAGCAGTTGATCTGTGATGTGGTACCTCGTTGGTTTGCCATGGATTGGGAAACGCACTTTTGTTTTTGGTAGCTGCCCAGCCGATGAAGGTGACTAGAAAAGGAGTCTTTATGTTTGTATGTTACTCCTGGTCTTCAGGAGGCTGGCTGGAAACCAAGTCTCTTTGTTGGACCCTAGGAATGAGTCAGACGCCAGTTCTGCCCTTCACCTCATCCCAGCAGCAGGTAGAGGCCAGCAGTTTAAAAAAAGGACATGGTGGCATAGCCTTTAATCCCAGCATTTGGGAGGCAGAGGCAGGCAGATCGCTGTGAGTTCGAGGCCAGCCTGGTCTACAAAGTGAGTCCAGGACAGCCAAGGTTACACAGAGAAACCTTGTCTTGAAAAAAAAAAAAAACAACAACAACAACAAAAATTTTTTTGAGGCTGTCTGAGTTTATTGCCCTGGCTGGCCTGGAATTCACTGTGTAGACCAGGCTGGCCCGGCCTCTGCCTCAGCTTATTGAGATTAAAGGTCTCTGCCACCATTCCTGGTTAAATTTTAAATTATATATTGTCTAAGTGCAATTCAGAATTTTCTTTTTCTTTTTTTGGTTGATTTGAGACAAAGTAACTACATATGTAGCCTGGCTGTATTGAGCTTGATAAGTAGACCAGGCTGGGCCTGGGTTTGTAGCATCTTTCTGCCTCTGTTTCCCCGGCTGCTGGGATTACAGGGTTGTACCACCATGGCCATTTGATACTGAAGTTAACATTAAAATACTGGCTGAATGTGGTGGCCTGTGATCCTGACACTTGGGGAGTCTGAGACTCTTATTTTAAAACAAATGAAAGTCCAGTGTGCTCTCCTCTTCTTTCCTACATTTCCCTGCGTGGGATGGTTGGGTGAGGTGGTCAGACATCTTGATGACAGTCCACTAGAGAAGAATCTAAGGACTGTGCAGGCGTGTAGGTGTAGCGTTAGTGGATGCCAGTGAGGAGCTATATTATAGGTAGAGCTGGGATTCCTGCTGTAGCCTTCCTCAGTTCTCTTTGCCTCACCAATATGTGTGCACCTCGTCTAATGATCTGAGCTGGCTTCTCATAGAATGAAACAGCAAAGGAAAGGTGAATTCTCCTTCTCAGTTATTTTTATTTTATTATATGGGCATGAGTGGTTTTCCTGTGTGTATGTCTGGACTATATGTGAGCCTGGTGCTGAGGGTGTGGGGTCCCCGGGAGTTGCGGTTACAGACTCCATGTAGCAAGTCACCATGTGGGTATGGGAATTGAACCCTGGTCCTCTCTGAAGAGCAGCCAGTGCTCTCAAGCGCCGCGCCCTCTCTAGCCCCTGAGTTCTCTCTTCTTGTGCTGGAACATGCATCTTCTTCTGTCTTTGGATACTGGAACTTGTGGAATCCTTCTGTACTCTGGGACTTATGTGGGAACCCCCATGGTTCCCTGGCCTCTGGCCTTCTGGTTTCTACAGAATTGTATTTCTGGTCCTAGTTCTCCAGCTTGCACAGAGCCTGTCAGGGCAGTTCTTACCTTCCAGAATAGAGCGACCCAATTCTACAGTAAGTCCTTTTTCTATTTCATTTCATTTTATTTCCTTCCCTCCCTCCCTCCTTGCCTTTCCTCTTTCTTTTTCTTTGAGGATGGGGGTCTCACTATGTCGTGGAGAATGGTCTCCAAGTGTTGGGGCTCAAGTAATTCTTCAGTTTCAGCCTTCTGAATGCTGGGATTACGTGTGTGTTACCATACCCTGACATGGTTTTAGTGTTTTAAAATTTAAATGTAACTTAGTATGTTTTCGTGTGTATGGTGTGCCCTCCCCCCATGTGTGAGTGTCTGTGTGTGAGTATGTGTGTGTGTGTGTGTGTGTATGCACAGGCACATGCCATGGTGTGCACGTGGAAGTCATAAAACCTTTTGTCTTCCCCTTTTATTGGATTCCGGA
Organism: Acomys russatus; assembly: GCF_903995435.1. Lineage (NCBI taxonomy): Eukaryota > Metazoa > Chordata > Mammalia > Rodentia > Muridae > Acomys > Acomys russatus. The sequence continues at coordinate 56,833,477 of NC_067141.1, forward strand.
GATTGTTCTCAGGCTGCCAGGCTTGTGCAGCAAGTACTTTAACCTGCTGAGCTGTCTTGTTGGTCCTCAGTTTAAATTTTAATGAAGAAGAAGAAGAAGGAGGAGGAGAAGGAGGAGGGAGGGAGGGAGGGAGAGAGAGAAGGAGGGAGGGGGGAGAGAGAGAGCACTGTAATCCACATAAGCAAGAGGTTTTTGGAATTTTCTGTAAGATATTAGAGTGTGATAGAGAACAAAAAAAAATTGAGAATTACTTTTTAATTTCCTTTTTCTGCTTTTTTTTTTTTTTTTTTGGTGGGGGTTGGGGCTCAAACTTGTTATGTAGCCCAGACCAGCCTGGGATTCACTCTCTGTCTCTTCCATCAGCTTCCTCAGTGCTGAGACTACAAAAGATTGGCCACCAACTCTGGAAAAACCACTTTTAAAACGCATAAAAACAGTTGTGCTCTCTTGTCACTATTTTTCCTACTATGATTTTTAACTACTGGTTATAATTTCAACTTTCAGCCAATGACTATGTTTCACATCAAAACTCCTGGGGCAGTACTAAATCAGACTGGTACAGCTGGCTCACCAGTACACAACCTCCTGTGGTTCCAAACACCCTTTGCATAAACTGGAGAAATGAGCACACTTCCGTTAGTTTTTCTAGATATAAACACAGCCTCTGCAGGACGTATAGAAAGGAGAAGCAAAAGTACACAGTTTAGTTGCCCTCGCTGGTCAGTCTTCTAGTACTGTTACTTAACAGTCAGATGACGGAATGATTATTAATTAACTGTCTGGGCTTTAAAGTTACCTGAAGATCTTGGTAGTTATCTTCAGACAGGTTAAACAGGGTCGGAATAATGATTCAGCTTATTTGAACACAAACTTGCCTTTTCATCATCTTAAATATTATTAAGTAATGCTAACTTATTGGTCAGCAAGTACATGGTTAGGAAAATCTTAGTTGAATAAAATAATCAAAAACAAGAAAAAACTGATTGTATAAAAAAAAGTTATCAAACCGGGGTTGTATGAGAAGTTCTACTCTCACGTAGCCTTGAGGAGATGTTGCTGAGGTAATTTCTGTAGGAAGTTTTTTTTCTAGAACTCACTTTGTAGACCAGGCTGGCTTCGAACTCACAGTGATCTGTTGCCTCTGCCTCCTGAGTGCTGGGATTAAAGGTGTGTGCCACCATGCCCAGCCTATAGGAAGCCTTTTTCCCCCCCTTTTTCTTAAAACCAGCACATTTAATGTAGTGAAAGTTCAATTTCCTTATTTTGTGGAATTTTGACTAGTTTGATGTTACTTTTTGTTTGTTTGTTTGTTTGTTTTGAGACTAGTTCGGAATGTGTGCATTGCCTCAGCCTCCTGCATGCTGGGACTAACGGTAGGTACTGCAGTGCTTGCCTTTTAATGCGTATTAATGTCAGCAAGTCAGCTGGGACAGTGCACCTTCAAATCACGGCTTTATAATATAAATGATCAATGCCCTGTAGAGATAAGTAGTTCTATACACACAATGGGAGGTGAAAGCCTTTCTGATTATACGTTTGTTTTGGTAACTTCAGTCAAGAGATAGAAAGCTCACTGGTCCAGCGGGTGGAGAGATGGATGGCTCAGTGAAGTGCTTGCCGGATTGTTCAGCTCCAGGCTCAGGAGACATAGTTTCAAAAAATGAGGTGGAGAATACTTAAGGGGGACCCCTGATGTTGATGTCTGGCACCCACACAGGTGTATGTACATCTTCACAAGCACAGCAGTGTACATATTACTGCTCCACCCTCCCAGATAGAGCAAACAACAAAAACAGCTTACTGGTCCAGATGCCAGACATAGGTCTTTGGTGAGTATAACATCTTTAGCCAAATTCCTGAAAACTTTCTGCTCTTTCCTAGAAATGATGATTGTTTTTTCCCTTTTATTAGCCAATCTATTTTCTTCACTTCTTTTACCTTTTGTGTCTCCTGACTCCAGCACACCGAGAAAGTGATTTTCAAGTCTGTTTTCCATCTCACACATTCTTGATCAAAAAGGAAATCTCTTGTAGTTCTCAGTTGGTACAGTTGGTTACCTCCATAACAGTGTGCCACTGTTGTACCGTTGGGAACCTCTTGCCTGGCAGACTGGCATTTTAGTTTGTAGGGTTCATACCTGGTAGAGACCACCGGTGTCTTATCTTCCCCAGCAGTCTGCAGAGCGTGTCCTGGTAGTGTAAAAGCTAGCTGGCGGGGAGGAAGTGCCCAGCTCAGTTCCAGCTTGTAACTGTAAAGCTTACATCCAGGGCGTCTTCAGTAGGGCGTCTTCTTGTCTAGTTCTGGTGTGTAGTCAAGAGGAATGGCAGCAGACTTTCTTATTTTGGGGGGTGTCTGGGACCTCCCTGAGCATATAAAGAGGCACCCCATATCTAGTACTGGAGTTTTTGTTTGATAAGCAGTGGGTTATAGGAACAGTGTTATCTAGCCATGCAGCTGTCTCTCTTTTAAGTTGTTTTTAAAATTGACCTACAAAGTGATGGGCTCCATGTGGCTTTTTCATGTCTCCTTCAGTTCACCTGAACCTCTCTTTCTGCTCCTTTTTCTCGTCTCCCAACCTCCATCCCTGACTGAACTTGTCCACCCTCAGCATTCCTCCTCTCCATTTTCAAACTACCTACGTTCTGCTTGCCACTCCCTCAACTCCTGGCACACACTGTGGGCTCTTTGTAGATGATGATGATGATGATTAGCTTCTACAGGCACTCGAAGCTAAATACATAATACTAAATATTCAAAGCTAGGACCCATTTATCAGAGAGATCTGTGGATGTGTTCTCTTGGACTGGGTTACTTTCCTGGGGGAGCTTCACTGCCATGGTTTAGCTAAATTGTCACGGCACCAAACTACAGTCCAAATATACTCATAGACAAATGCTACCCTCATCGCTAACCAGAGAAGCTTCTCTGTGGTGATGGGTGGGGAATGGTGCGTGCTCATGCTGCATAGAATGCCTGATAGTTTAGTGATCAGCCCTACCTAGGGTATATATCCTACCCTAACTAGGCTATATCTATGGCCCATTATAAAGCTCAGGGAACACTGTGGAAGAGGGAGTAGAAAGAATGTTAGCGCCTGGAGATGAGGAGAACAGATGGGAAAGACTTGAGGGCATGCCCTAGATGCTGTAGACATGATCTTAAAGCAGGCGTGGCTGCCTGGACTGGGCCTGCGCAGGGTTGGACCTGTCAGTAGCCAGTTGTGGGTTGCGAAGGGCCTAAGGGACTCTGCTTTTCCCTGCTGAGCAGTTGGCTACTGACAGAATCTGGGAGGACAGTTATTGCTTTCTGTTGCGTACCAAGTGGTGAGGCCCACCAGGCTCCCATGGGGAGTTCCAAACCTGTGGCCACAGAGACAGTACTGGGAAAAATCAGAGGGTCACACAAAAAGTCAAAAAAGGCATGGGTGTGGGCAAGGGACCTGGAAGAAGGAGGGGCAGTAACAGGGAAATAATAATGTATTAAGTACACACATGGGACTGGCAAAGAACAAATCTAATACATATAAAAAAGAAAACATAAACAAAACCCAAAAGCTTTTGTGTCATTAGTTGGGAACTTTTAAAAATTTTATTGTTTACCTATAGTTAATTCTTTTTTTTCCCCTCATGCAAAAGTTTTTTTTTTTTTTTTTTTTCCCTCCCCCCCCTCAAGTTTTAGTTCTTAAATGAAATAACAATTACTTTTTTCCTTTTTGCTTCTGGATTTTTGTCATGGTATAAAAGCCTATGCTTGTGTAAGGGAATTCGCCCATATTTTCTTTTGGTCCTTACATAGTTTTATTTTTACTTTTACATCTGATTCCTGTTACATATTCTTGGGATATGATGTAAGGAGTGGCTCTAGTTTATCCCTGTTTCTGTGGCAATCCAGATATCTTAATATTATTAAAAAGTAGATTTCCCCCCACATTAACTCCAGGTGTTGCCATTGTTAGGTACTGAATTTTTGTACACAGCAGAACTGAGTCTGGTTTCTCTATTCTGTTAATGTTTTATGTCTGTTCGCATCTGTAACAAACTCATTTAGTTATGGAGGCTTTGTCATTTGTTCTATGGGGGCTTTGTCATTTGTTTTATCTGATTGGGCTATCTCTACCTTGCTACTCATTTTTAAAAAGGGATTTCCTGATAATTCTAGTTTATTCTTCAAGTGAACTTTGTAATCAGCTTGTCTAGGTTCTTAAAAAAACCAAAAACCTAGGAGCCAGGTGGTGGAGGTGGCAATGGAGCACGCCTTTAATCCCAGCACTTAGGAGGCAGACGAAGGTGGATCTCTGTGAGTCTGAGGCCAACCTGCTCTACAAAGTGAGTTCCAAGACAGCAAAGGCTACACAGAGAAACCCTGTAGAGAAGCCAGAGAAACAAACCAAACCAAAACAAACAAAAGTATTTTATTGAGAGTGAGCTAAGTTTATAGATTAGTTTGGGAGAACATACATCTTTGTGATTTGTTTTTATTGTTTATTTTTAAATTTAAAACCTACTTAAAAATGAATTTATTTATTTATTGCTCTGTCTGCATGTATACCTGCAGGCCAAAAGAGGGCATCAGATCCCTTTATAGATGATCGTGAGCCGCCATGTGGTTGCGGAACTGAACTCAGGACCTCTGGAAGAGCAGCCACTGTTCTTAGTTTCTGAGCCATCTCACCAGCCACATCTTAGTGATTTTAAGACTGTCTATTCAAGAATATAATACAATTTGAAAGTTTTCTGTGAATAAATATTAGAGTCTTAAGATTGTGTAGTTGTAGTTGTGTGCCCTGTAAAGACATTTTGATCAATGAAAAATTTCATACGTGATAGTGGTCCCATAAGGTTGTAATGGAGTTGAAAACTTTCTATTAGTTAGTGATGGCACAGCACAGTGTATCATATTTGTGACGAGGCTGTGGTAAAGAAGTCTACTATGTAAAGCTTGTACAATTTTGTATCTTACAAGTGGCTGTTAGAGGTTTATTGTTTGTGCTTTTGAAAATTATTTTATTTAAAAATTAAAAAAAAAACTATGTGGCTGGGCAGTGGTGGCACACGCCTTCAATTCCAGTACTCGGGAAGCAGAGACAGGTGGGTCTCTGTGAGTTCGAGGCCAGCGTGGTCTACAGAGAGAGTCCAGGAAAGCCAAGGTACACAGAGAAACCCTGTCTCGAAACAACAACAACAACAACACTTAGGTTGTTGTGTGTGTGTGTGCCTGCTTGAGTTTAGTGTGCCATGTGAATGCAGGTACCTGCAGAAGAGAGAAGAGGGTATTGGCTATCCAGGGGCTGGAGTTACAGGCAGTGGTGAAACGCCATGGGGGTGCTGGGAACTGAACCTGGATCCTCCGGATGAGCAATAAGCACTCATAACCCACGAACCACCTCTCTAGCCTCCAGGTCACCATTTTAGATTCTGCATTTCTATTTAAACTTAGCGGTAAGTCATCTGTAGGGCCTGTAGGAGGTAAAGGCATTGCTGTCACAGCAGATGACAACTCTGTGGGTGTTACTGCCCCTAAGGCCTCCAGTGGGACAGATGTGGAGGTGAGAGGCTGATGGTTCTAGGTAGGCCTCGGCTGTGTGCATGCTTTTTCGTTTTCGTGTGTGATAATGGGTATTGAATCAAGGTCTGCTTGCTCAGCATGACGTCTACCACTGAGTTATATCCTTAGCCCTGTGTCTTAGTTTTCGACCAAAAAGTAAAATCATAAATTAAAGCGGTGTATACATATAGCTAGATGTGCAGGAGGCTGAGCCAACCTAGTCTTGTGTAAACACACCCTGTAGTGTTCACTCAATGACAAACTCATCTAATGACTCATTTCTTAGAACATAGCCTGTGGATTGGGGGATAACTCGGTGATAGAGTGTTTGCTTAATATGTACTGAAGATCCCTAGTACCATCAAAAAAGAAAATAAAAATCAAACAAAAGGCAAGGAATGGAGGGAGGGAGAGAGGGCTAGAGAGATAAAACACAACCCCGTCATTGAGCAGCATTGTGACTGTATGTATTTGATTTTCTGTTATTCTAATTGAATCTTTTCTTCTGTTTTATAACTGGTTTTATACATACACAGATAAGCATATGTTGATGTGGTTTAGCGTATCTGTTAAAGGCTTATTTCCCTAGGGTGGCTCTACTGGAAAGTGGTGAAACCTTTAGGAGGCGGAGCGTTCCTTCTCTAGAAGACCAGAACTTACAGACATTCATACACACACACACACACACACACACACACACACACACTCACACACACCCTAGTCCAACAGTGGTTCTCGACCGATGAGAGGCTCAAGAATCCAGTCGTTTATTCAGTCCACAAGGCTGGACATTTCCGCTGGTCTTCAGCATACGCTGGAATCCCAAAGAAGTGAGCTCTAATGCCAGTGAAGCACTGGACATGTTAGAGAGAGCAAGCAGGCAGAGAGACAGAGCTAGCTTCCATGTCCTTTATATAGGCTGCCAGCAGGAGGTGTGACCCCAATTTCAGGTGTGTCTTCCCACCTCAAAGATCTGGATTAGAAGTGGCTCTTCCCATTTTAAGTCATTAAAAAAGTAATTAAAAAAAAAATAAAAGTCCCTCACAGGTGTGCTAGGCATTTGGGTTTTAGTTGATTCTGGATGTATTGTTGGCAACCAAGAGTGGCCATCACATAGGAAGGAGTAGCAGGTACTTGGGTCACTGGAGACATGCCCTACAAGGGTGCTGTGGGACCCCACCTCCTCCTCTTTTGCTTTCTTGCCGATGAGGAGAGTAGATTTGCTCTGCCGTGCTTTCCACCACAGTGTGCTGCTTGCCACAAGACCAAAGCAATGACCTCCCAGACTGACCCAGAATAAACCCTTCTTCTTTTTAGTTAATTATTTTAGATACTTTTTATAGTGACAACTAAGTAATACACACATACACTCATACACACTGACATATATTCACATATTCACACTGATACCCACACTGACACACCCACCTACACTGTCTCACACACACACACACACACACACACACTCATTCACACAACACTCACAGACTGACACACTCATGCACACACAATCACATACACACAATTACACACACACACACACACACACACACACACACACACACACCCCTCTACAAACACTGGTGATTCTTGTGCTTTCACACCCTCACATTACCTGGTGCTGGAGGTTTAACCCAGGGCCTTGTGCAAAGTAGACAAATACTCTGTCACTCAGCTACATCTCAGCCCTGGATGCCAGCTTTTGGCTATTACCTTATTTAAAGCTTTATCATTTGCACTAGTTATTGGTTTTTTTTTTAGAGTTTTCGAGACAGGTTTTCTCTGTTTAGCCTTGGCTGTCCTGTACTCGCTTTGTAGACCAGGCTGGCCTTGAACTCACAGTGATCCACCTGCCTCTGCCTTCCCGAGTGCTGGGATTAAAGGTGTGATCCACCATGCCTGGCAATTGTTGGGTTTTGTATTGGTTTTTGTGTTCCTGTGATAAAATATGACCAAAATCAACGTAAGGAAGAAAGGCTTTATTTTAGCTTATGGTTCCAGAGGGACAGAGTCCTCATGGCAAGGAAGGATTGCTGCAAGGGTTGGAAGCTGGGTGATCCTATTTTACCCACACACAGGAAGCAAAGTATATAGACTATATTCTATCTATCTATCTGTCATCCATCCATCCATCCATCATTTGTCTATCTCATCTATCATTTATTTATTTACCTACTTATCTATCATCCATCTATTTTATCTTTATCTATCTATCTATCTATCTATCTATCTATCTATCTATCTCAAGTCACATACCCCCTAAGCCCACCCCAGTGATGTACTTCCTACTCTGTCTAGCAAGGGAGCACCTCCTAAAGGGGAGGGAGAAAGGGAGGGAGGGAGAAGGGGAGGGAGGGAGAAGGGGAGGGAGGGAGAAGGGGAGGGAGGGAGGGAGGGAAAGAGAGAGAGAGAGAGACAGACAGACAGACAGACAGACAGACAGATTGATTGAGATTTGTGGTGTTGTAGCCAAAGTAACGGAAACAACTCAGGGGAGGAAAGCCTGGTTTCGGCTCATGGCTTAAGAGGTTTTAGGCCATATGGCAGGGAATGCAAGGCAGGGCTGCAGCAGGAGTGTGTAAAGGCTCCTCCCATCTCACAACACCAGAAAGTGAGGTGGAAACCAGGTGTCATCTTCAGAGACCCACTGCCATGACCTACTAGGTCCCATCTTTATTAAAAGTTCCATTAGGCACTATTGTGTTTGTGTGGGAGGTGGGACAGAGGACAACTGTGTGTAGTGGTGCTCTCCTCCCAGGCTGCCAGGCTTGTGTGCAAGTGTCTTACCCCACTAAGCTGGCTCACCAGCCCTGGGTTCCACCTCCAAGTGGTGCCATAGCCCCCAAAGGTGACACTACCAGCTGGGAACCTCTCATCCAAAACATTGGCCTGTGGGGGACAGTTCAGATTCAACCCATAATAAATAATAACACATTTAGAAAAACGTGGACTTCTTCTTTTCATTTTTTACATCTTAGATTTTTTTTTTCCATTTCTGGCCTAATACTCTAATGCACAGGTTGAGTACTTCTAACCTGAAAAATCAGATCTTCAAAATGTCCCCGAGTCTGAGACTCTCTGAGCACCGACATAATGCCACATGGGGAAATCCCACACTGTGGTTTATTTTATGTGCAGTTACCAAAAATAGTGCTGAATTACGGTTCAGCTCTGTGTAGGAGGTGTAAAGAAATCTAAATGCACTTCACAGCCCCTTCTGTTAGATGTGTTGTCTTTTGCACGTGCACATTTCGCAAAGTCTGAAAGAAGATAGTGGACTCTTTGGGTACCAAGCGCTTTTGGACTGGAGCTGCCTGGTGTGCAGAGTCGGCATCCGTGCCTGACCGTCTTCTGACTGCTAGGGGAGCTTCTTCTGGTTTTTCTCTTGCTTCCACAGTGGCTGAACTGATACTGGGTTTCCTGTTACTGAACCACTGCAGAACAGCTGCTGGGCGGTGGCGATCTGCCTGTTAAAAATGGTTTTAGCAATTGTTTATTCTAGAGAGCAAATAAATGTACGTGTTGGGTGCTTCCATTTCTCATCCTTTGCGTTTTATCAAGTCGTCCAAAAGTCAACAGGAAGAGGCACCTCTTTGGTCAGGAATGTAAAAACAGGAAGGAGGAAGTCTATTGCGAGTCTGTGCTGGCTGATTACCCCTTCAGCTCTGGAATAGAGGATGCTCACTACTGGGTGTGCTGCGCCGGTAGCCAGCGTTACAGAGTGTGCTGAAGCTCTGGGTACAGGAAGTAATCTTAAGTAGTGGTAACTAACATTTCCTGTGCATGGGGATAGGATACTGTTAGTGAGAACAAATCACAGGAACCCCGCACTGTGGAACACAAGGCAAGTAATTCAACATCAGAAATTTAGGAAAATACCCCTTCATTTTTTGGTCTTTGCTTCTTCCGGGGGCCTAGGCAAGCCAGGTAACCCTTTATAATGTGTTTCCCTGTTCCAGTGTTACAGATGGACAAAACCAGAGGTTCAGTCCCCAGCACCCCTTACCTTAAAGGGGGTGGATGGGGGTATGTTAGCTCTGTTATAGAAAAAAATTTAAATATTTCAAATTTCAGCTGAACTTGTGGAAACAGGTTGCCATTATCTCATAAAGCACCAGAACTATTTTGTTAGATTTTTGTGTGTTTTGCCTGCCTGTATATATGTGCACCATGTGCGTGCTCCATGCCACGGAGTTCAGAAAAGTCCCTCAGATTTCCTGGAACTGGAGTCACGGATGGTTTTGGGCTACCATGTGGGTGCTGGGAGCCAAACTTGGGTCCTCTGTAAGAGCAACAAGGCCTCTTAACCTCTGAGCTGTGTCTCTCTAGTCCCCTTCAGAGCATTTTAAGGACACGTGAAGTAAACTAGATAAACTCTTTTGTGGGCAAATATACAAAGAATAAGTGTGTTGTAAACAAGAAATCTTTCCCAAGACTAACAAAAGGAATTGAATCTTGTGTTTATATAGCCCCTCCCACACGGCTCTTAGAAACTCCGGATTGTTCTGCCGCCAGAGGATAGCTCACTGCTTGGAATAACCTGCCACTTCTAGGATACTTTGCTCTTTATTACTCTTATTGTTGCTGCTGTTGTAATAGTTGTTAGCAGTACCCTATGGTGGATGATTGGGAGGAGAGAGCGTGCACCAGCTCGATGGCATCATTGTCAGCGCTGCAGTCCTGGGGTGACTGGTGTAGTCTCCCCATTTCAACGTGGCAGTAGAGCCTGACTTCTAGGTTGTCACGTGCTGCTTCCCAGAAATTTCTATGTAATTGCACAAATTGGCTTAGGTGGTAAAGGTGCCTGCTGCCGAACCCGCTGACCTGAGTTCGGTCCCTGGAATCCGCATGGTGGAAGGAGAGAACCAAGCCTCTCAGGCTGTTCTCTGGCCTCTACGTGTGCACCAAGGCACACAGATAAAATAGCTTTAAAGAGAAAAGGCTAGTCAGGCATGGCACACACCTTTAATCTCAGTGCTTGGGAGGCAGAGGCAGGCAGATCTATGTGAATTCAAGGTCAGCCTTGTCTGCATAGCGAGCTCCCTGACTGCCAGAATTACATAGAGAGACTCTGTCTCAACAAAACAAACAAAAGCCAAAAGAGAAATGATATTTTTATTCTGGTTATATTCTACTCAGATGTCAGTTAGACTTGGATGCTGAGGGTTAACTTGCTGGTGAAGAGTGCCCTCTGGTGACTCATTCTTTTTTTTTTTTTTTTTTTTTAACTAAGATTTACATTTCTTTTTACTTGACGCTTGTGAATTGAACATAAAGATGGAAGACAGCATCAGTTCTCAAGAAACCAGGAAGATAAAAGTACACTGAACAAATTGGATCTGGTGTAGGAATAAAAAAGAGATAATATGGGCTTTGTGTGGAAGGTTCCGGAATGTTCCTTGTAATTGGAGGGTTATTTGGCGTGACTATAAAACCCTGAAGGAGCTGTCTTGAGCTGAACTGGAAAGAAATGTAAGATAGATACTGAGGCGTATGTAGGATAAGGCATCCTTGGAATGGAATTTTTCACCAAAATTAAGTAGTTTCTTGAGCAAATGTCTTGCTCATTTAAGTTATATGGAATCTGATATTTGTTTAAAAGAAAATAATTTTAAGTCGTGTCATTTAAAAAAAAATGAATAAAGAGCCTTTCTTTCCTGTAGCATCTCTTCACTTTTTTCGACTAATGCTTTATCTCACCGATTACTACATAGTCGTTCCTGAAAATCCAGAGCCTGAAGTTTATCTGAGAAGACTTGTAGGTTTCAGGTCCACCTCTGGCTCCAGCCACTGGATCTCAGGTGAATTCTGAGCAGCTTCTGAAGAGGCGGCACACTGAAAGACTGAGTTATTCTCAAGCTATAATAACCGAGGATGTTCAGCTTATGATATTGATAACAGTGGTATTCAGAACCTGGGAGTTAATGCAAATTTGAAATTACTTAAAGAGGAATGATAGAGTTATTTCGTTAATATGAAATAATAAGTTTATATTAGAAATATGTGAAGAATGGTAAGCTGGAAATGAGGCATGATTTGGCATCTGAAGAACTTGTGAGAAAGTAGCTAACATGCCTCTGTTTGAGGGCTGAAGGATGTAAACACAGCTTTTATTGCTAGAGATGCAAATTAAAATTAATATGTTACTTGAGGAATTGGCAAAAGTGCCCTTGAGGCTGATAGTCGAAAGAGGTAGAAAAGGGAGTCACAGGCCTTAAGGGAGTCACTGGCTTCTCCAGTCTTGTCAGAGAGGAAGTAGTGAAATGTTTTCTCGAAAAGGTTTTAGAAAGACTTGACTCCAACAGGTGAAAAGTAGGGTCACTGGTGCCCAGAGGTCCCTGAAAGTATTTCTTCAAGGTTTCTAGCATTGGGAAGTCTATTTCCTTGCTAGGCTCCTTTCTTGAAAGCAATTAAATTGTAATAAAGATGAATCTTTTGAGGTAGCCACCACGGTATCTGGTTGTTCATCTTACATATTCTGTTAGAGAGTGAAGCATTCTGGGATAGAAGGGAAACATGCTTACTTTTTTTGGAAAAATAAATTACATTTATTTCAGTAAAAATGTGTAATTTGTGGAATCTAGAAGTAAATGCTTTGAGATTACATCTTTTTTTTAAAGCTTAAATAGTGTTCTAGGAAAAGTAATTGTTTTGGGAACCAGTATATTTTATTTTCTTCCCAGGTACTGGGATGGACCCTACTCTTCATAATGAAGACACAGCAAAAGAAAAAAATGTTGAAAGTAGTATAATGATACGTGCTTTTTGATTTAAAAAAATCCTGTTACTAGAGATGAAAGTCCTTTTTTACAGTTCTTGTGAAAAAAATTTTTATCAGACTTTTCTTTACCAAAATAAAACTGTAAATCGTTTCTAACTAATTTCATTTACAGAAGGTAGCATCTATCAGAACACTGAAGTGTCTCAGATTATCAAATTACAGTTGATAATAAAAGCACTAATTTTCACTTCACCCATTTTAACATTTAGATGTTTATTTTCTTATTTTCAGCCACTAGGTGGAGTCCTATACAAATAATTTAAAAAGGTGTCTGTGAAAGCTAATTCTCTTGTTTAAAATTCCAAAAGCCTCACAGTATTGAGACGACCAAATATTACAGAAGAGCTTAAATCTTAACACTTGGCTTTGGTGTGTGAGATACAGGAAGATAGAGATGGATTCTGTTTGTACTTAGAAAGTTAAACTATGTTAAGAGATGGTTTTTCTGTATCCCTAGTTGCTAAAATTAAAATATGGGAAAACAATCTTTAGTATGAATCATGTTTATTTTCAAATCACAAGAAGTTTAAGAATTTGAGTTTTGCCCCTGTATTTTGTTGTGTGGCGTAGAACCTTGCCAGAAGATACTATATTGAGCTAAGCATCTCGAAGGGCGACTGACTTGTATCTTGACGTCATTGTTTGTGTAGGGAGCACTGAGGTGACACCATAGTGGGCTGGAGAGATGGCTTAGAGGTTAAGAGCTCTGGCTGCTCTCCCAGGGACCCGGCTTTGGTTCCTAGCACTCACATGGCAGTCCTGGGGACCCTGACACCCGATGCCATGGACTCTGCATTTACATGGTGCACAAACATAAGTGCAAGCAAAACCCCTGTACACATAAAATTAGAATAAATTAAACATTTTTAAAAGGTGCCATCCCCTGGCGGATGTGGACTAGCGCGGCGTTCATCAGCATCCTCATAGTTTCTCTGTCTGGGTCTGTCATATCTGTGACTATAGCTATGTTTATAGGAGCTTGCTTAGGCTTCCCAGTACATATTAGAAATCCTAGGGAACAACTTTAAAAAAATAGTTTAATTAGACTGGTGTTGTGATGTACACCTTTAATCACAGCACCCAGGAGGCAAAGCCAGGTGGATCTTTGTAAATTCAAGGCCAGCCTAGCCTACAAAGTGAGTTCCAGGACAGCCAAGGCTGGAAATCCTCTCTGGAAAAACAAAAGAAAGGAAGAAAGAAAGAAAGAAAGAAAGAAAAAGAAACACACAAAACCTCCAAAAAGTTTAATTAAAACTGTGTGCCACACTGGGCGTAGCACACACCTTTAATCCTAGCACTTGGGAGGCAGAGGTAGGTGGATCTCTGTGAGTTCGAGGCCAGCCTGGTCTACAAAGCAAGTACAGGACAGCCAAGGCTACACAGAGAAACCCTGTCTCGAGAAACCAAAAAAATGGAAAAAAACCAAAACAAAACTGGATGTCACTAAAAATATTTTAGAACAGTAGTGTATCTTACATTAACATAGTAAGCCAGTATAGTAACCGACTTTGGCTTAAAGAGTGAATAATACTGAGACTGTCTTTCCTGCGCAGGGTTCAAGGATAGAAAGTGAAGTGGGTTTTTCAGAGAATGGGGGAGGAAACTCAGTGTTTTCTCCTGGTGTCTTGCTCCTCATTTGGTGTGCTTGTAACTTGATGCTGCCTAACAATTAGCCACGCCTCAGTTCCCAATCCTCTTTTCCTGCCCACTAGTTGATTTCACCTGATGGGTGCAGCCGTGCACTTCAGGGATTCCCGACTGAGCCTTTCTCAGTCTTTGGTCTTCAGAGTTGATCTGTGCGGCTCTGCTGGTGCTCCCTATTCCCCGCGCCATCGCGTTGATCACCATTGCTGCCCGGAAAGTCAGATGACAGGATAGACTTGGGATTAAGTCTTGGCTGTGCTTTTTATGTGACTGCGTTTGAAAACTGGGCCGGGATAGCAGAGTCGGTGCAGTAGAGGTGTAGTGAATATTTAATGGGGCCGTGCATGAGAAATACTGAATATGTGCTAAATGCTCAGCTGGCTCCTGACTCCTTCCTGCACCAGCCACCCAGTATTTTCCTTCGGTTCTGGGGACCCAGGCTCCAGCCCTTGTGCTTTCACAGCACGCATGGGCTTAGCTGCTGAGCGTTTCCCCAGACTGCAGCTTCTGAGTTGTGAGCGCTCCTACATGAGGCTGAATGCAGTCACAGCCCTGGGCGCAGATGCATCTCTCACAGCCCACGGACCTTGCATCAAATAGGCAGCTTAGGGTAGCTGACTGTTTTGGTTTGTTTGTACCAAAGGGGTTTCTTAGGATGTAAGATTTTCAGTTAAGCCCAGAACTACCCTCAAGAGACGTGGATGATCTATCACCACTTCCCGTTTCCTGTCCCATCTCCTGCTTTTCCTCTTCCCTCTCAGTTCTTTCCCTCTCTCCTCCAAAAAGAGGATCAAAGACCTGAAGGGGGTGAAGGAGATAGAACATGTGGGAACACAACATTTGCAAAGAATAGGTACATAATATATTAAAGAATTCATGAGGATGGGGCTAGAGAGATGGCTCAGTGGTTGAGAGCACTCTCTGCTCTTCCAGAGGTCCTAAGTTCAATTCCCAGCACCCATGTGGTGCCTCACAACCATCTATAATGAGATCTAGTGCCCTCTTCTGGCATGTGAGCGTATGTGCAGACGGAGCACTCATACATAAAAAGATACATACGTAAATACTTTTTTTTGTTTTGTTTTTTCGAGACAGGGTTTCTCTGTATGTATCCCTGGCTGTCCTGGACTCACTTTGTAGGCCAGGCTGGTCTTGAACTCACAGAGATCTGCCTGTCATTGCTGGGATTAAAGGCCTGTACCACCGTGCCTGGCTGTTTTTAAAGAGGGAAAAAGAATTCACGATGAGCCGGGCGTGGTGGCGCACGCCTTTAATCCCAGCACCTGGGAGGCAGAGGCAGGCGGATCTCTGTGAGTTCAAGGCCAGCCTGGTCTACAAAATGAATCCAGGCAGCCAAGGTTACACAGAGAAACCCTGTCTCGAAAAACCCAAAAACAAAAATTAAAAAAAAAAAGGAAAAAAAAAAAAAAAAAAAAAAAAAAAAGAATTCACGATGAGGCCAGTGTTGCTGGGACAGAATAAGTAAAATGAAGATCAAATGCAGCAAAATTATATTGGGCTTTGCAAGGCTCTTGCAAGAGAAAAATGATTTGTGAGGTCTTTTATTTTAATATGGTCATCCTCATTGTACATCGTATGGCTGCTGTGTTGAGAAGATACTAGAAGGCGGAAGCAAGGTAAAATCACAGTTAGGATGCAGTTGGTGAAAAGTTAAAGCAGAGCATGTTGCTGATTTAGGTGATGTCAGTGGATGTGATAGGATTGCTGGATCAGAGGTGGCTAACTTAAAAAAAATTATTTACTTATATATGTGTATGTATGCATGCATGCATGTCATGTGTGTGCATGTGTGTACGGGCAGAGGACAATTGGTGGGAATGTGTTCTGGCCTTGTGCCATTGGTTCTGGGGCTCCAACTCAAGTTGTCAGTCTTGGCAGCAGGCAGTTTTACCTGCTGAGCGGCTCATCAGTCCACGGCAGCCTCTTGACACTGTGATAAGATGTTGTTATTTACAAATGTGTTGGGCTGCATTCGTCACTATCCTGGGCCATAGATTGGATATGCTTGGGCTGGATTGTTTGTGGTTAGAAGAGGGAGAGAAATAGTCAGGCATGGCTTCAGGGGGTTTTGTCCGAGAAACTAGTTAAGCGGATGATTATAGATGAGGAAGATTATAGAAAATACAGGTTTGGGGGAGCAGGGCTAGGAATTCACCTTTGAACAAACCGCAGATAAATGCCCATCAGGTTTCAGTTGGGGAGATATGACAGAAGTTTGAGGAGAGGTTAGGGAGTGGAAATATAAGTTTGGAAGATGTTTGTGTGTTTGTAGAATCAAGCAGAGATCATGAAAAAGAAGACGACCAAGACCAGAGTCTCATTCTAGCCAAGCACCGAAGAGCCCAGGTTCTTAATCACCATCCTGTATTGTCTCTGCTGCTGGTAGTACTTAACTCCTTACAGGCTGAGGCGTGACGCTGTGTTCAGAGGCTTTGGTGTGTTTGGGAGACAAAATATACAGCATTTATAGATTGACATATGTAAACATGTAAATCACAATACAAAGGAGCACATGGTTACATCTCGGAGTAACTGTCAAGGACCACAACTTTATCTGTCCTATGGAGGAAAAGATTACGTCACCTAGGAATGGTTGACAAAGACCTGGTGGCAAAAGCAGAACTTGCACTGAACCTCAAACAAGAGGCAGTGGCCGGGGAGCTGCAGCCACCTTCAGGTTCAGAACTATGTGGGAGTGACTGGCATCTCTGTCAGAGGTGCTGTTCACAGTTCTGCTTGGTGCAACAAACCAATACCTACTATAGTTAGTGGTGGGAAAGGCATATGGGGCAGGGTGAAAAGGAGGTCCAGGCATGAGCGTCCACTGTCTTTCCCTAGTGGCACTGTGTGGGCAGCCCTTCCCCATTATCAGCGGGGAAGTTCCCTCAAGCCTTGATGCCCAGGGCTTTCTACTAGGGTACACTCATGTGACTGAGGCTAACTGCTGATGTGGTTCTGGCTCACTGCCCACCTTGCTGGCCTTAGCCTCTAGAAAGCGAAGGCCCCCACTTTTATAAATCTTATGGTTATGCCACTCACGTAAACAGACAGGACATTATTATGTGCTCGTTCCCAGAGCCAAGGGCAAGCCTACTGCATAGTAAAGGGGCGCATCATGCTTTCTGTGGAGTTAGCACGTGTTGAGCTTTGTACCACTTCCAAATGTGTGGTTGCCACAGTCTGATCCTGAGCGTGAGCATGTAACCTTTGGAACCAGGTGGCTGAGATGCATATCCGAGTCATCAGTCTTGAATTGTAGAATTTATGGCAGTTACAATAATAATATATCCAAAATGGTCATAGCAGCATCTACTTTATAGACCTGTTGTGAAGATGAAAGAGTTAATACATAGCTTTTAATGCATATTCTGACACATATTAAATGCTATAAAAGTCATGCATTTTTTCATGTATTTCTTACTGACTCCTCTGATTCAGTTTTGAGCATTAGTATCTTAAGGCATTTGACCCACATCTCCCAAGCCTTAGGACTTTTATTTCTGGACACAGAGGAACATATTTAGAGGACTTCTGAGTCTTTGAATATTAGCATACTGTTATTAAAAAAGAAGTGAAATATTTTCCCTTAAAATGATTTTTATGGAGATAATAATTGTCAGTTCATTTACTTGTTCAGGGATTGAATCTGCAGCTGTTATAGAGATTGAGCTTACTGGGGAAAGCTCTTGGTGAACCGAGAAGTTAATTTTCCTTTTCTTCTGCAAACAGGTCTGTGTACGATGATCAGCCAAACGCACACAAGAAGTTTATGGAAAAGCTAGATGCGTGCATCCGCAACCATGACAAGGAAATTGAAAAAATGTGTAACTTTCATCATCAGGGCTTTGTAGATGCCATTACAGAGCTCCTTAAAGTAAGGGCTGATGCAGAGAAACTGAAGGTAGGAGAACGGTCAGCTCCTCCTTAAATCATGTAAGACTACAGTGCACGAACCACTGAGTGCACTTTCAGGAAGTAAATAGTACATCTTCTTGAGAATGTTCCTTGTGCTCCACCAACACAATTGTCAGCAGCTGTGACAGGAATGCGTTTTATCAACAGACTGTCTTCACGTGCAGGAAATGAAGGGCCTATTTACAGTTTCAGAGATTTTTAAAGATGACAACACAATGGTGCTAAAAAGCTATCCTGAAATGTCATGAGAATTTACTGTACATGATTTCATGCTGTCATGTTATTTAATTATATTGAAAAATTTATTAAAGGAAGTTGCTCTACATATTTTGCCATGTCAGAAGCATTATCTATTAAACTAGGCCTGGGTTTATTCAGTCAGAATATTAAATATTTAATTATAGGAATTATCTCGTCTTTTCATTCAAAGTGCTTTTCAGACAGAACGCAAAGACTGTGATTAGGAAAACCATCATATAAAGGATATTCAGATAACGAGAGACCAGACACGGCGTCATGAGGTCACGGAGCACCTCTGTCCTGCAGCTAATGAGATTTTTAATAAATGAGAATGCGCTTCCTCATACGATGACCTAATGAGTCACTTAGTATGTGGGAAAATCCAAGTTGAGCTTTGGCTGCACCTGCGGCTTGAACATGTTACTATGGATTGAGATTTCTGTGTTTGATGTTCATCAACCTCCCAGGGTTTGCATTCAGAAAGTATGAATGTTTAATTACCGTAAAATGCAATCACCATTTCCTACAGACAATGACTGGCACATAGACCTCATTGAAGTTATCAAAAAAGGACCAGTGGTCAATTGGGTCAGTGATTTGAATTGTTTGACAGACTCAGAAAAGCAAGTAAAGTTCAAAAATCCTGAGTAAATTTGAGAAGTTTGCCACAGAATCTGTTAAAAAGAACTGTCATAACCAATTGAAGTTAACAAAAGCCCTTTTCAATCAAAAGTTCAAGTTCAAGCTGTAGAGTTAATTTGAATTTGCATTTCTTTGTTCTGAGTTTCTCATGAAGCATGATCTGATTACAAGGGTGAACAGCTGCATCAGGGCAGCTTCATGCATGTTTGTCTAACTAAGGTAAAATTATTTCTAAGGTGCAAGTTATTGAGACCAACCGAAGGCTTCAAGAAGCTGGAAAAGAGGTAAGAAAAGGATGGAGAGAGGGGAGGAGGGAGCGAGAGAACTCAGTAAATATGGATGCCATTTAACGGTTCAAAATTGTCAATGCTTTTATTTTCTAAGGTGATGGTACAAACAGAAGATATTATTCGATGTAGAATTCAGCAGAGAAATATTACAACCGTAGTAGAGAAATTACAGTTATGTCTCCCAGGTGAGCCAGCCCTAGGTATCGTGTGATGCTTGCTATGGTGAAATTAGGCCTTGCTGTTGCCAATAGTCACCTTTACTGTGGGAATTACAGATTGCTGTAATCGCTTCCCCATCACGCCTGTGGTTGCCTTTCATGTTTGTTCTGTTGTCTGGATTTCCATGAGCTTTAGAAAGTAAGTGTTCCATGTCACTTCTGTTTCCTCTCTGCCTAGCTTGCCATCTGGGTCAGTTCCCACCACAACCCACCTCCATGTTTGTTTGTCTTTTCCTTGGAATGCTTTCCCTCGGGGAGAGTCTCTTTAAGTCACGTTTTCTGGCCTTTATCTAATTTCCTTATTTTTTACCTCTAGTTTCCCCCATTGTCTTCTGTTTGTCACTTAACAGGTTGATTTTGCTTTGTTCACAATCTCATTTTGCCAATAAGGTAGGAAAACATCAAAAATGCTAGGCCTTCCCCAACCCTTTGCCTGTTCTTCTGTAATTGGAAAGACTGTTTCTGCTCTGGCTCAGATGTTGTTGGGACATCACACACATTCTGAAGAACTAAACGGTGTTTTCTTTACCTGGACTTAATGTTTTAAGTTGGACACTTGCTGTTCAAACACAACAAAGCAGGTATACGCCATTTCTTCCTCTCTACATTGTCAGTGAAATCCGTCTCACTGTCTAGTTTAACATCCTTTCTCCTTAGGAAGAACTATCCAGGGAAGGAGGGCACCCTGCACACTACTTATGTGATGCGCATTTATCTTAGAATATAAATGATACTGCCACCATTGTCAGCAGTTTGTATTAGATAAGATAATTATGTTATTATTATATGAGAATAGCTCTTCTTAGAATTCATAAAATCCCACTCAGATGAGTATACGGTGGACCAGGGATTTGCATATTAATCCTGAATAAATAAGACACCAGTTTTCTAAAGGTTTCAGGATTGAAAACACTTTGAGTGGGGTCTAATAGTACCCCTGCCCCCATTAGCGACATTGGATGAGCCCTGAAAACAGCTTCTTCACTGAAGCCTTTGTCATTTGTCACTTTAGATAATAAGCCTAAAAGTGGGTCCTGGTGGAATGACAGAGAGCTGGATTCAGCACACGCCTTGGTGGGCTGTATAGCGGAAGTCTGACAGCAGTTCTGTGCACTCCTGAATGCTTCCTCTGCATTGCCACACCCAGAACTTCCTCCTTCCCCAGTTGGCCCTTTGGATGAACAACACAGATTTTCCCATCTGTCCGGCAGGGTGGGAGATACTGGAATTATATAGTTCAGAGTTTATTATTTTATTGAATAATTCTATTTCTGGGGCTTTGAAAAGGGTTGAAATAAGTAAAGATTCTTTGCTGAGTCTGGGTTGATTTCCCCTGTTGGTCTAGTTGACTCTGCAGTTAACATTTGGCAGTTTTCTTTCTCTGTAGATTCAGTGTAAATTTCCTTGTGTAATTAGTTATATTACAGTTGTGCTCTTTATGTTGACTCAAATGAATATCATCACTGTCACTCAGTTTTCTTTCTCCAATTCCACTTCTGGAAAGAGATACTAGTAGTTTCTGAGTAGAATGATTTTTACTACTTCCTGTCTCCTGGGTGTCAGTACATGCAAGTGTTCCCGCTTTAATATGTAAGTGCATAAATGTTCACCATGTGCAAATGAAATCATGCAACACGTAGAACATTTTATTTGAAAACCTTAGCTCACCACCTCTTAGTATAACAAATGAATTTGTCGAGTGTACTTTTCTTGCAAAGCTAAAATGTTGTTTTTAATGCAGTGCTGGAAATGTACAGCAAGCTGAAAGAACAGATGAGCGGGAAAAGGTGAGTTGGCATCTCTGTTGTCTTAAATAAGAACCCGTATTAGTAAGCACAGCTTGACTCGGTGCGAGGTACAGCAAATCTGAGTTTCGCTTTCCACCTTAACTCTAACCTTTCTCATGCAGTGTGCACCCTGTTATCACTCAGTAAAGCAAACAGCAGGCATGCATTTATGAGTCCTTGTCCTTTAAAAGTGGTGTAAAAGACCGGTAGTATTGTTAGAGGATAAATCGGCCACTTGGAAGCAGTTAGTTTTTGTTAACTTCCTGGCATACTGTACTGTAATGAGGGGCTGATGCAGGGTGTGGGCTGAGGGTAGAGTTGACAGCAAAAAACAATCTATCTACCTTCCCAGGCCCACCTCCCCCGCCAGGGGTTCATGTTCCCTGCTTTTCTTTCTTTCTTTCTTTCTTTTTTTTTCTTTTTATTAATTTATTCTTGTTACATCTCAATGTTTATCCCATCCCTTGTATCCTCCCATTCCCCCCCCCCCCAATTTTCTCATTATTCCCCTCCCCTATGACTGTTCCTGAGGGGGATTACCTTCCCCTGTATATTCTCATAGGGTATCAAGTCTCTTCTTGGCAACCTGCTGTCCTTCCTCTGAGTGTTACCAGGTCTCCCCCTCCAGGGGACATGGTCAAATGTGAGGCACCAGAGTACGTGAGAAAGTCATATCCCACTCTCCACTCAACTGTGGAGAATGTTCTGACTGTTGGCTAGTTCTCAGTTCTCTTCGAGGAGCAAAAACTTTTACTCGTCACCAGTCATTTTTGCATTTCCACCTTCAGTGTGAAAGTGTGTAAAGTTCTTCAGGTGACTGTTAACTGTTTGCCAGTTTAGGGTTTTGTCTCTTTTTTAAATAATATGATCTAATAGTTATAGTCAGATTTACTCTGTTATGCCCCCTCCATATCATATATATATATTTTTCCTTCTTGAAAAATTGGTTCTTGTGTGGTTTTTGGCCATTTTATTTATTAGTAAAATCCAATAATTATTATTTTAGAGCAGGTCTCCCTTGTGGCTCAGGCTGGCCTGGAACTCATTTTGTAGCTTCAGACCGGCAGAGGTCCCACCCCCTTACGTCAGTGTGGGATCGCTGCTGTGCAGTTGCACTGACTACAGATTTGCGTCTGTGGTATGTGCTATGATAATTGTTTAGAAATAGTTAAAGGTGTGGACCACTGAGATCACACCTCTAAGGACACTGCTCACCTGCTGTTTGTTCTCTGACTGGCATGAAAAGTCCAGGTTTGCTCTCATAGTGGCGCCCGGGGTCTCTGAGTGTCTGGGGTTGTCTCAGGAGTTCAGGAGTGCTATGCCCTTGCTTATGCATTATGCCACTGGGCTCATCTTGGGCATGGTCTGCCCCACCACAAGGCCTGCATGGCACTGGACTGGTGGTCATCTCAGGCTAGCTTCCTGTCCAGGACCCATGGGCTCTGGCTTGCTCCTTGCCTGGCCACCCGATGGCTTGCAAGAGTCATCTGCCTCAGGCTCCCTCCTTCCTGGGGCTCCAGGTCCCAGGCGGGCTCTTGCAGTCTCTGGCTTGCTCCCCATCCTGGGAGCCCATCCAGGCCTGCCTGGCACCGCACTGGTGGCAGACTGGGGGTGGACTCAGGCTCCCCTTTTTCAGGGAATGCTAGGCTCCTGATCATTCAGATGTTCATGGGTCAGAATACAGAGCGTAGACATGGCCTCTGTCCTCTCTGTACCTACTGACACACATGTGACACAGCAGCCACACCTGCAGCGCCTCCAGGGGCAGGGAAAGCATTCATGGAATTGGAAGAACCCACTCAAGTGATTTTCATCTGACTTTTGAGGCACTTAGTGATACTTCTTTTTTTTTTTGTTTTTTTTTTTGTTTTTTGTTTTTTGTTTTTTTTTGATACTTCTAATTAAATAGTAGTATGACATTTTCTTTTAAAAAAAAGCTAAATAAATTTTGCATTTATGCCGGGTGTGGTGGCGCACGCCTTTAATCCCAGTACTCCAGAGGCAGAGGCAGGTGGATTGCTGTGAGTTCGATGCCAGCCTGGTCTACAAAGTGAGTCCAGGACAGCCAAGGTTAACACAGAGAAACCCTGTCTTGAAAAACCAAACCAAACCAACCAACCAACCAAACAAAAAGCATTTATTTAGAATGAAATATGTGCTATACTTTTTGATTGTGTGGATGGATGTTGTGGTAGGAGAGATAGTAAGAAATTACATAGCGGATAATTAAGTATTACATTGTGATTTGGAAGTTTGTTTTCAGCCAAGATATTATAATGACTATGATAATGTTCCTCATGTTGTAGATTTAGATGGAACTAAGTAAGCCGTGGATGTCCAGCTGGCAGTGTGTGTATGGTGTATGTACTGTGTTTAGTGAGAGAGATAAGTGCTCAACTCGCTTTGTAGACCAGGCTGGCCTCGAACAGAGATCCTCTGCCTCTGCCTCCCTGAGTGCTGGGCTTACAGGCATGCACGCCAAGCTTATAAGAACTTTTTCAGTTCCCCTTTAACCTCTCGCAGGTATTATTCTGCGCTCAAAACAATGGAGCAGTTAGAGAACGTGTACTTTCCCCGGGTGAGCCAGTACCGCTTCTGTCAGCTAATGATAGACACACTGCCCAAACTCCGAGAAGACATCAAAGACATCTCCATGTCTGATCTCAAGGACTTTCTGGAAAGCATTCGAAAGCATTCTGACAGAATAGGAGAAATGGCCATGAAACAGGTGAGTTAATCTAGGATGTAAAATATGTCCAAGGTTTACTTCTTGGGATGCTTGCTTGTGTCTCAACTTACTGTGTTCTTACCATCCCTGGTCCCTCTTTGAATGAATTCTGCCAGTATTTTCCTTTGGACTTACAGATATTTAAAAAATTTAAGTAAAGTCAATTTAACTTGAATCCTTTAGTCCCTTGCCAGCTAAGCTCTTAGCAGTCTGCCCTTCCCCTCACACGGTTCTATCCTAGTGTGTTCTGGGTGAATCTGCCTTAAAATAAGTGTCAGCCATGGTTGGCAAGGGGCTTGCTGCTCAAGCACGAGGACCCGAGTTTGAGCCCCAGAACCCACATAAAAAGCCAGACATGGTGCGTGCTAGGAACCTCAGCCCCGGAGTGGCAGATATGGACAGACTATGGACAGAACGCACTTGGGGTCACTTGGGTAACTCCAGGTCCCAGTGAGAGATTTCATCCAAAAAAAAAATCAGGACTCCGGAGGAGTGGAGCTTGAGTTTGACCACACATGCCTTCTCCACCCCAGACACACATTAAAAAAAAGTTTCTATAAGAAGGAATGTGTTACAGACAGTTTTTTGAAGCACTGTACGTGGTGATACACAACTATAAACCTAGCACTTGGGAGGCTGAAGCGGGAAGATGGCAAGTTTGTGGGCAGCCTGAGATACGCAGTGAATTCCAGTTCTGCCTGGCTGGATGGCAAGAGCCTGTGTCAATTCTGTAAGTAGGTAGTTAGGCAGGCGGATGAGTGAGTGGCGGGTGGAGAGGTGGTACAGGCTGCATCAGTTTTGACTAGATCCAATTGTGAATTAACATGAACCCTGTTCTCCCCGAAACAGGCGCAGCAGCAGAAAAGCTTCAGTGTTGCTCTGCAGAAGCAAAATAGTGTGAGGTTTGGAAAGCACATGCGTGGGAATAATGACAGGATTCTAGACGAGAAGAATGACATCATACTGAAACGTGCACTTGAAGAGGAGGCTGGGAGCGAAGAGGAGGTACCAGGGTTCTCTATTACTGAGTAACGTTTTGCTTCATGAAGTACTATGTTTTCCACGTACGCATTGATTTATGTGCGTCAGCTCTAGTGGACAGTGGAGGATGTGAAATAACAGACTACGTAATGGTAGACAGACTGGATATACTACAGGTTATATTTTTACAGATAGGAGAGCCCAGCTGTTTGGCATGATTAGTAGTAAAATTAAGTCCTCCCTCCCTCCCTCCGTCCCTCCCTCCCTCCTTCCCTTTCTCTCTCTCTTTGTAGTAACTGTATGTGAACTAGCCAAGACAAATTTATATTTCATAATTTTTTGACTCTAGACAGCCTACCATTTTATTTTATATCATATTTTATTTCAGTGTATTATGCATGTGTGTAGTGTTGTGTGGTGTATGTTTGTGTGAATGTACAGGTAGGTACATATGCATGTGTGTGCATGTTCATGTCGAGGCCAGAGGTGAACATCAGGTGTCTTCTCTAATCACTCTCCATCTTACTATTTTTTTTAAAAATGAAGTTGTGTGTGTGTGTGTGCGTGCGCGCCACGGTGAGTGTATGGAGGTCAGAGGACAACTTAGTGGGGTTGTCATTCCTCCTCGTCCCATCTCTTGTGTGGGTTCCGGGGACCAAACCCAGGTGGTCAGGCTTGCGTGGCGAGTACTGAGCCATCTCACTGATGCCATCTTAGTTTTTCTGAGGCGGGGTCTCACTGGACCTGGAGCTCTCTGATTGGCTAAACTGACTGGTGAATGATTTCCAGAGACCTACTGTTTCCTCTACCCTTCAGAGCTGGGATTATAGTTGTACGCTGCCACTCCTCCAGTTTTATGTGGGTTCTGGGCATCCAAACTTAGTCTTTATTCTTTATGGACTGGGCCGTCTCCCCAACCCTCTGCCATTTTGTTTCAGTTTGTATCAAGATGCTACAAAATCATTTTGTGGTAGCTTCTGTTAAGCTTTTACATTTTTAAAATTAAATATTTGAGAATTTTATACAACATGTTTTGAGTGTACCCGCCACCCCAACTCCTCCCTTGACTACCCTTTGAACCCTTCCACCCTACCAACTTTGAGGTTACTTTTTCCTTTTTTCTTTCTTCTTCCTCCTCCTCTTCCTCTTCTACATCCTTTTCCATCTTCTCTTCCTTGTTCTTTCTCCTTCCTCACTGAATTCAGTTTGTTGCCTAGCAAGTCCTGGGGATGGCTGCCCTGGCCTGTGCCTGACCTACCTACCATCGTTAATAAGACAAGCAAACTGACTTCCTCCCCCAGCAGATGGGTATCTAGCCGTTAGCTAGTGTGGGCTCCCATGTCCACCTCCCCATTCTGCTGGGATTTTGTCTGGCTGAAGCGTGTGCTGCTCTCACAGTTGCGGTGAGTTCATACGTGCATCTCCCCTGTTACATCTGGAGAACACGCTTTCCCTGAACTTACCACCTCTGGCCCTTACAGTCTTTCCGCCCTCTCTTCCACCAGGATCCCTGGGCCTTGGCGTGAGAGGTGTGATATGGACGTCCAACTTAGGGCTGAGCATTCCACAGCCTTCTGCTTTCTGCATGTTGAATAGCTAGGGGGCTCTGTGATTAACTGTCACCTTAAAAAAGTCATTTACAAGGCTGGGTGTGGTTGTGGCACACGCCTTTAATCCCAGCACTCTGGAGACAGAGACAGGTAGATCTCTCTGAGTTTGAGGATAGTTTGGTCTGCAAAGTGAGTCCAGGACAGCCAGGACTAGAAGAGAAACCCTGTCTCAAAAAAAAAAAAAAAAAAAAATTACTTACTTTAAAATTTTATATACATTAATGTTTTTGCTTACATGGTCTGTGTAAGGGTCTCGGATCCCCTAGAACTGCCATTACAGCAGTTGTGAGCTGCTATGTGGGTCCTGGGAATTGAACCCAGGTCCACTGGAAGAGCAGCCAGCACTCTTAACCACTGAGCCATCTTTCTAGCCCCATCATTTATTATCTTAATAAAAAAAAAAAGTCCTAACTGTCTAGAAACCTTGAAATTATCCTTAATTTTTTTCTATCCAAATTTATTCTTTCATCCTATTGTTTTAAAAATTTTCTACCATGCCACAAAGTCATCTGTTGAGTCTATCTTGTATTATTATTATTACTATTTTGAAATATTTACTT
Source organism: Acomys russatus (assembly GCF_903995435.1). Classification (NCBI taxonomy): domain Eukaryota; kingdom Metazoa; phylum Chordata; class Mammalia; order Rodentia; family Muridae; genus Acomys; species Acomys russatus. The sequence continues at coordinate 56,860,438 of NC_067141.1, forward strand.
TATAATTTGTCTGTGTGAGTGTGGATGCTCTGGGGCTGGAGACAGGGGCTGTGCATGTCGAGGTCTGAGGCTCATGATAGGGAGGACCTTTAGTCACTGAGACAGGGCCTCTCAGTTGAACTCAGAACTGCTTAGCTGGCTAGGTGGTTGGAGATCGCCTGACCCCACAGTTTGAGAGGAGTGCTGGGAATGCCTCTCTGTCTGGGGATCTGAACTCTGGCATTCACTCTTACTCTTAAATGGCAAGGCAAGCAAGTTAACCACGGCTCCATCTCTCCAGTTCCCATCCTTTATTTCAAGTCAGTGGTTTTAGAAGTAGAGCTAAGGACATATATAGTAGCTCAGTGATAAAGTACTTGTGGAAGGCCCTGCTAAAAATGTTTATTTTAAATGCAGATGGACAGTCTGGGTTGCATTTCCTTCTGATAAATCACTGAGTAGCTGAAGTTGCTTTTTATACAGGTTGTCCTTGGCAACAGCTATAAGTGGTTGTTCTAGGTTGAATTTTGAGATAGTACGCAAATTGCAAGCACGGTTTGCATATGAGACATTTTCTAAAAGTGACATTTTTGTTCTTGATATTTAGAGGTTTTCTGTGTTCTTTCCTCCTTTGAAGTTGTGGATGGTAAAAACAGACCATTCTTAACTCCGGTTCCCCAGTCTGTCTTGCATACCTCTCGCTGTTGGCTCTGTTAGAGTCGAATTGCTTAAAGAGCTTGGGTTGTTTCCTGTTCTTTTGGATTTCTTTTACTATTTTTATATTTTGTTTTTGTAATTTTCCCCCCAATAAGTAAGAGTATTCAGGGTTTATGAGAATAGAAATATGTTCCTTTTATAAAACAATTCATGAATTTCTCAAGTTTGAGAGACTTCAAACTATTTTTTAGTTAATTCTAAGGAATGTATTTTTGCATTATAACATAATATTCTAGAAGTTGGCATGCATCTTAAAATTGATATCCTAATTTTAAATAGCTATGTGATTTTTTTTGTTTTTTGTTTTTAAATGGTCCGTGGGATAATAGTGACAGTTTCTAATTTGAAGCAGTGATGGAAAGCGTAAGATTTTGCTACTGCAGATGGAACTTTGTTTAAAGCCAGTAATTCATGAATTAACTTTAAACAAAGCAATAATGAATATGCAGTTAGCACAGCATGTTCTGATACTCTACCAGGCGTGATTCAGCTGGGGAATAGCTCAGTGATGGAGTGCTTGCCTACCGTGTGCAAGGCCCTGGGGTCTATCCACAGTATAGGGAAAGATGTATTTTGTTTTTGTTTTTGTTTTGTAATCTATAACTGTCAACAACAATAGTAAACATATAAGGAATAAAGCTACAAAAACACCAAAGTGAAATGAAATAGGGTTGCATTTGTATTGTATGCCTTCTATGGGAGGATTGAATAAGTATTATAACATGGTCTGTGAATTGCTATCTGTCTTTAACTTTGTGTTATCTAAAAGTTTAACCTATCATTTTAACAAATAGATTTATTTTTTAGGTCTTAACTGTTCAAGACCTCGTTGATTTCTCCCCTGTGTACCGATGCTTACACATTTACTCTGCTTTGGTGAGTATTTTTGCCGATTCTGACCGTGTTTGGGCCCAGGGTGACTCGAGTAGCGTAGTCTATCATCTAGGTCTGCATAAGTACACGCTGGGACATCCACAGGCTGCAGTTTCAGCGCGTTTCTCAGAACAGGCCCCCAGTCAGTAAGTGAAGGCGCTAACCCATTTGTAAATGATTGCTTTATGAAGACGTAACTGCTAGGGATGTCACTCAGCTGTAGAGTGCCTTGGGAGCCTGTGGGAAGCCCAGATAAAAGACTTGGGTATAGTGAATTCTTCCGTGGTTCTCACTGGTGCGTCTGTTGTTCTGGTGTGTGAGATCACTGTGTATCTCATGCAGTGGTAGGTGGGTAGTCAGGAGTTGCTTCTGTTTGTGCTTATCTTGGAAGTTCCTGTTTCTCTCTCGGGTTTAAAAGATGCTGTTGCTGGATGTTGGGTGTTGGTTGACAGTTATTTACTCTCAGGGCTTGAAGTAGATTGCTCCACACGTCCTTGGCCTTTGTTTTTTTTTTTTTTTTTTTTTTTTTTTCCTGAGAACTCTGAGGTAACTCTTGTGGGCTAGCTTTTGTAACTGAGTTGGCATTTTTCTCTGTGTCTGTCCGTATTTTTTTTCTTAGTCTGTATATAGTCTCAGCATTTTCTATAATGCTTCATGGATGGGTTCTTTTTTTTTTTTGTCATGTCTGTTTGGGCCTTTGAGTGTCTCCCATGCTTGAGCACCCATATATTTTTCTAGATCTGGCATTCCTTTTGTCAGTAATCTCCTTTAAATGTTTCCTGTGGCTTTGGTTTGCAGTTCAGTTCCTCCTTCACCAGGCTGGTTCTTCTGATCATGTCTTAAAGAACTCTTGAAAATTCTGGTCATACTATATTTTTTCTTTATTGCTGTCTGAAGTTTCCTCAGGCTTATTTCAGTGCCTATTGTTCTCTGTCCTGTCTGTCTAGTCTCTGCGTCCCCCGTATTCTCTGTCCTGTTGGTCTAGTCTCTGCGTCCCCCGTGTTCTCTGTCCTGTCGGTCTAGTCTCTTGGTGGCACTTTCTACTGAGTTATTTGCTTTACTGAGCTTTTTATTACTCCTGTTTATGTTTGGTTCTTTTCCTGACTTTCTGTTTCCTTAATGAGTTTTTCATTCATACTGCTGATTTGTCAGTTCCAAGTTAACTACATTCCTTCACCGTCTTCTTGTTTCAACATTCATTGAGGTCATTATAAAAAACATTCTCATGAATCCTTCGACATTTCATCCACTCAGATCATTAGATTTTTTTTTCCCTTGAGAAATTACGGACTTTAGGAGAACTCATTCTGTTTCATAACATTTCTTAGGGATTTCTGTTCTGTGATTTGTACAGTTGTTCGGATTTTTAAAAAAATTTTTTCTCACCACTCTTACCTTCCTTCCTTTCTTTCTTTCTTTCTTTAAATTTATAGTCTCTAAACAACAGTGCAGAGTTTGAAGTGAGAAGTGTTTTTTGTTTTTGTTTCTTTGTTTTTTTTTTAGTCTTAGATGAAGAGGAGACTGTGACTCCCAGCTTTTCTTTGGCTGAGCAGATTCTTACTAAGTAGGGAGGCGGCCCTGCCTGTCACATCCTCTGTTTAGTTGTTGGGTGGTGTTGAGGTAGGGAAGTGTTAGTTGTTACAGAATTACTGGAAATAACATGCATGGGGACACTAGGGAAAGCTTCCTTAAGGACGGACATCCAGGGGGATGCTGTAGAGACGCTGAGCTGGGACCTGCCCATCAGGAAGAGCGTCTGTAAAAGCCTGAAAGTGGACAAGGGTAGTGTAGTGGATTCACAGACAGGGCATGGCCTGCATGGAGAAAGCGGCCTGTTGGCAGCTTGACAGCTGTTTTCCTTATTTAATGTCTCTCACTGAGATCCACATTTTAGTTTGGTCGATGAAGAGCCTGCAGAGTGTAATTGGTAATTGTTTGAACTTTATGTTAGGTAGCTTCCAAATAAAGTTGCTATTCTTGAGCTCCAGCGCCCATCCGTTTTCCTTGACCTTCAGTATGAAATGCCACTGTCATTTGCATTCCTGTTTGGAAAATTAACATAACTCTCAGAGGTTGAAGGAGGCTCTCTGAGCCAGGAGGGCAGGGGAAGGAGGGAAGCTGGGTAGACATGACCGTTGTTCTCCTGACGTTCTTTAGGGGGATGAAGAAACATTTGAAAACTATTACCGGAAGCAACGAAAGAAGCAAGCGCGCCTGGTTCTGCAGCCGCAGTCGAGTGTGGTGAGTGTGAGCTTCCTGTGCCAGTGACGCCGGGGACCTCTCACAGTACTTGGCTTCAGTTTTCAGAACGTGGCTCACTGCTCATTCACATATAAATATCTACTGAACACCTGCCGTTTCTAGTCATTGATTTAGGTGCCAAGTGTACAGTAATAAGCAAAACTGGGTCAGTCTCTTCTCTCGTGAGTTTGCATTCTATTAGGAAAGATAGACATTGAATTCAGAAAGGCAAGCAAAATGTCAGGGAGTGAGAATTTGGTTCCGATAATATGCTAAACTGTGTGCTATGATTCCCAATCCCCCACCTTCCACCCCTCCCTGAGACAGAGTCTCTGTGTGTAGCCCTGGCTGTCCTGGACTTGCTTTGTAGACCAGGCTGGCCTCGAACTCACAGAGATCCGTCTACCTCTGCCTCCCCAGTGCTGGGATCACAGGTGCCTATGATTCTTCGTCACGCTGAACAAAACAACTAAAGACAGTGGATAGCCATTTTCTTTGTATTTTTATTTTTAACTATGTGTTGCCAACTGGGGTAGGTTTGTACATGTGACTAGGAGTACTGGAGAGGCTGGGAGAGCACATTGGATCCTCTGGAGCTGGAGTTGTAGGAGGTTGTCAGCCTCTTCATGGGTGCTGGGCACTGAACCCTGGTCCTCTGGAATAGCAAGTGGTCTTAACCACTGAGAGCCATTTTTCTAGCGTCAGGATAGACTCTTTTAAAAAATTAGATTTTCCTTAAATGCACTGAGGATATGGTAGAAAAATATAATTAAGCCAGAGACTTTGGCTGTGGGAACATTTACATAACTAAATGTGTTAGTAACTTATGGACTCCACACATGAAAAAGTACCTCAAAGCCGCTTCTCTCCAAGTGAACTTCAGAGTTCCTCCTTCCAGCCCTCATGGCTCTTTTCTTATCCCATGGTGACTCTGCTCTTTCTTTGCCCTCCTGAACCCCTCCTCCTCCCAAGATCCTTCTGTCCCCAAAGCCCATGAACCTTAGCTTCACCCTTCGCTTCTGCCCTGTCCAGGTGTAGGCCTTTTATTCAGCCAGTCATGGAGGCAAGGTTACACAGCCATGCTTGGGGTATGTGAGTGTTTGCTCATAAAAGACGGCAAGCAGACCTCAGGGAGCAACCTAGTTAACAATCAAATGCAAAGCACCAGACCATGCTGCTCCAGGTAATTACACAGCACACACTTTTATCAGAGCTCAGTGACAAAGTGGCATGCAATTGAGCTCAGTCCCAAGTACCACACCAACAGGAAGGAGGCAAAATTAAATAGAGCTGAAAAGTTCTCAGAGGGACGAGATGTTTCTAATAAGAAGAATAGAGTATCCTCAGGTCTGAGGGAAAGTCCTCTCATCCTAGTGTTCAGTGTCTACTGAAAGAAAGGCAAGCAGATGGTTTCAAAGAAAACCGAACGGCATTTGCCACTGAGACACCTTTGCTTTTTAAAGGAAAAGGCGGTGGGCTAGAGTGGTGGCTCCAAGGTTAAGAGTACTGGCTGCTCTTCTAGAGGACCCGGTTCAATTCCCAGCACCCACTTGGCAGGTCACAACTGTCTGTAACTCTAGTTCTAGGCCTCTGACTTCCACTCACCTACATATATGCAGGGAAACCACTAATGTATATGAGACACAGGTATTATTTTAAAAAGGCAGGGGAGGCAAAAGGAAAGCACTACCAAATGGAAGAATAAGATGTAAGAAGGGACAACAACAAAGAATGCATAGATGTGTAGATAAATACACGTTGGTTGTAGCACATGGTCACTGTGATGCTATGTCTCTTCAAATAAGGCAGGATTAAAATATACCGCAGCAACACAGACATTGCAGTGACGTGCAAGTTACCCGTTTACAGAGTTTTGTCTAGAGTAGCAGTAAAAACATTGACTGGGCGATGACTTAGGATGTACTGTGTGATTTGTAGAGTAACGTCTTGAAGAATAGAAATCATTCAGTGAGGTAAAAAGGCTAGAGCAGCGAGAACAAAATGTATATATATTGTAGAGCTGATAAAGGATTACCACAGACCTAGAGGCATTTGAGAACGTGGAAACCATTCAGTGTGGTGGAAAGGCTAGAGTAGTGAAAATAAAATGGTAAAAATCTACGAGCATAGTAGACGGCTTATAAATCAAGTAGGTCGGGTTCTAGCAAGCGTGCAGGATAAGCCTAATGGGCTTGATTTAGTGGATTAGAGAACCTCGTTTCTACAGTTGAAAAAAGCACACTTTACTCAAGCACATATGTAATGCTTGAAATTTTTTATTCATACTGTGTTACATAGCAACTATCAGAAAGTATGTAAAAAATGTGTTGTGTAGATTACGCATTTTCTTTTTGCAGTGTTGGGGACGGACCCCAGCGCCTCACAAACATTAAGCAATTAGTGCTCTGTCACTGAATACTACTCTTACCCCTTTGCATTTTTTATCATACACTAAAAAAGTTATTAACAGGGCCTGGAGAGATGGCTCAGTAGTTAAGAGCATTGGTTACTTTTACAGAGGACCCAGGTTCAGTTCTTAGCACCACATGGTGGCTCGTAATTCCTAGGGGATCTGACACCTTCTTATGTCTTTGGCGGCACAGCTATGCACTCAAGCAAACACTCACACACATAAAATTAAAATATCCCCCCATGTGTGTATGAGTGCTACAGTGTATGTGTGGAGGTCAGGGGACAACTTGAGGGAGTGGTCCTCTCTGTCATGTGATTCCTGGTGATTGAACTCACAGTGTAGGCTTAGTGGCAAGTGGCCTTTACCTGCGTCTCCATCAGCCCATATCGTGGTTTTAAAGTTAAAAACAAGGCAGGTCAAATGCCTCAGAGGATAAGGGCACCTGCTTTCAGTCCTGATGACTCGAGTTCAATGCCTGGGACCCACAAAGAACAGATTTCTGCAAGCTGTTTTCCAGTGTAATACAGTTAACAGAAAGTATTGATAACCCTTACCCCTGATGTTTGAAGATATTATCACAGTTATAGTGCAAGCTTAGTTTCTTTTCTAGTTGCTGTGATAAAATAACCTGAAAACTAACTTGGGGCGGGGAGAGGTGTGTCAGCCAGCAGGTCCAGGTTGCTGTCCATTGAGGCAGAAGGCCACAGCATGAGGAGTGAGACAGGACTGGTCACGCCACGTCCACATGCAGAAGAGGAGACCCAGGCATGCTTGTGCTGCTTCTGTTCCTCTCTCTTTCTTTTAAAATGAATGAATGAATGAGTGTGTGAGTGAATGGATGAATGGAAGTCCAGGCCTTCAGTGCAGGCAGTAGTGCTGCCCACTTTTGGAGCAGGTCTTCCCACAATGAAGCAATCAAGAGAAATCCTCACAGAAGTGCCCACCCCTAACCTGATGTAGATGATCACTTGTGCAATTAACAAGTAAAATGAGCCATCACCTAGAACATAAAATAGTTCATATAGACAAATTTATAGATATAAACGTATGCATATAAACAAGTCAAATCAGATGATCAGAGTTCTCCTCTATGCCTTGTTAAAATTATATCCAGCAATTGTCCATTTTTTCATGTCTGTGAGTGATCGTGTGTGTGTAGGTGCACATAGTAGGTGAATATGTGACAGTTAGGGGACACTTTGACTGTTGTTCCTTAAGTGCTGTCCACATTGTATTTTAGAAAATATTTTTTAAAGTTAAGATATAATTGTATTACCTTTTTCCTCCTTTCAACCCTTCCTACTCCCCATGCCTCCTTCTCAAATCAGTGGCCTCTTTTTCTTTGATTATTATCTTTAAAATATTATTATTATTATTATTATTATTATTATTATTATTATTATTATATAAATACAGCCTGCTGAGTTAATTTTTGTTATATATATATGTGTATATATATATATATACATATATATATATGATTTCAGAGCGGACCACTTTTTTTTCTTTTACAATATGTAGTCTTACATTAGCCTGTAGCTTGCCAAATTGGCTAAGTCGTCTAAGTGGCCATTGAGCTACCTGTCTCTGCTCTCCTAGCACTGGGACTTTAAGTATGTGATACACTCACTGCCTGCCTTTAGTTTGTTTGTTTTTAGACTTTATTTAATGTTTAATTACATCTATGTGTATATGTATGAGCATGTGACTATGAGTGCAGGTGCCTATGGAGGCCAGAAGAGGGCACCAGATCTCCTGGGGCTGGAATTTCAGGTGGTTGTGAGCTACCTGACATGGATGCTGGAAACCGAACTTGGGTGTTCTGCAAGAGCAGTGAGCACTATTACCTGCTATGCCATCCCTCCAGCCCCAACACCTGGGACTTGAACTCATGTTCTCGTGCTTGTAAAACAACCACTTTATCTGCTGACTTATCACCCTAGCCCATATTTATTCACATTTTTATGTATAGATATGTAGTTTCATGTAGGTATATGCATTTTTGCATGTTCGTGGGCATGTGTGTTTGTGTGTGCAGTTATGTACATGTGTGTGTGCTTGTGTGTGTGTGTGTATGTGTGCTTGTGTGTGTATGTGAATGCATGCATTTATGTCCTAGTATTTGTGGAGGTCAGAGGTTAATGTGGGGATATCATCCTCAGTCTCTCTTTCACTTTGTTCTTTGGGGGTGGGTCTCTAATCAAATCAAAGCTCACTGTTATAGTTAGTCTTGCTGGCTGGCTTACTCCAGGGATCCCCTTTCTCTTCCTCCTGAGGCCAGAATTAGTGCTCAGCTGCCACGTTCCCCAAGCATTTACGTTAGTTCTGACCCTCACACTTGCCAAGAATCTCCCTAGCCCCACCCCAGCCCAGTTTTAATGTATTTGACTTTGCTTGTAGATGATACAAAGTGTTATGGGTGGCACTTAAGAGGTTTTGTTAGAGCATAGAATGTTTGTGTAGTTATTTGAAACCTGTCACCTGATAGCTGTGTAAGAATAGCTCATAGTGGGCAAGCCTAGACTCTGGGCCTCATAGTGGGCAAGCCTAGACTCTGGGCCTCATAGTGGGCAAGCCTAGACTCTGGGCCTCATAGTGGGCAAGCCTAGACTCTGGGCCTCATAGTGGGCAAGCCTAGACTCTGGGCCTCATAGTGGGCAAGCCTAGACTCTGGGCCTCACAGTGGGCAAGCCTAGACTCTGGGCCTCACAGTGGGCAAGCCTAGACTCTGGGCCTCACAGTGGGCAAGCCTAGACTCTGGGCCTCATAGTGGGCAAGCCTAGACTCTGGGCCTCATAGTGGGCAAGCCTAGACTCTGGGCCTCATAGTGGGCAAGCCTAGACTCTGGGCCTCATAGTGGGCAAGCCTAGACTCTGGGCCTCATAGTGGGCAAGCCTAGACTCTGGGCCTAGGTAGGATGGTGAGGTATTAGCTCAAGTGAAAGGCAGTGTTGGCTTCAACTAGTCGGGAGTAGGGTCTGAATTCTATTTAACTTTTACTTACTATCTTTCCTTCTGAATGTACCTTCCACGAGGGCCTGCAGGATGGTGCAGTGGGTAGGGCTGTTCACCTGCTGGTCTGACTTTTGTTTGATTTTTGAGAGGAAAAGGTGATGCCATAAAGTTGTCTTCTGACTTCCCCGTGTATGCTACAGCATGTGTGTCCACACAAATGTACGTCGTATACTCATATACACAATAATAAATTTTTTTGAACGTACAATCCATGAGAGAAAGGGCTTTTTGTTATTTTCAAATATATCCCTGGTGCCTAATTAGTGAGTAGAACTTGGTAGGCTTTCAATAAATATTTATTAATCAAGTTATAGTGACTTGAAACTTTATGTTGCTGTATTTATTGGTTTAAATTTATTTTTATTTTTCATTTTAAGCATGAAACAGTTGATGGCTATAGAAGATATTTCACTCAAATTGTAGGGTATGTATCTAATATGGAAGAAACTGTTACTAATTTTATTAAAGTTTGTTAAATGTCAGAAATAATTATTTTCCCCTTGTGTTTTCTCCCTAAACACATGCTATGTTGGTAATTGCCATTTTAGGTTCTTTGTGGTGGAAGATCACATTTTACATGTGACCCAAGGATTGGTAACCAGGGCATACACTGATGAACTCTGGAACATGGCCCTCTCAAAGATAATCGCTGTCCTTAGAGCTCACTCAGTAAGTTAGACCATTTGTGTTAATAACTATAATTTAACTTGATTTGTATAATGTGGAAAACTGCACCTTTATTACGCTACACTTTCTGGGGATTGCTCAGATTTGTCAGTACTAGTATCAAGGTTTCTGTCTGGCTGTATCAGGCTGCAGCTTTGTAGTGACTGGGGCTTCTCAAGACGCTTTTATTTGAGCTTTGCAGAAACTGAAGACCTAGGCTGGTCTCATTAGTCTTTACCGACCTCTTCATTAGATCACCGAGCAACACTTGGAAGAAAGGGTTTTAATTACCCAGAGATTTTGTTTCCAAAATCAACTCTGCCATTAAAACTCAATAGAGCTCATTGGAGAATGTTTATAGTTTTTAAAATCTGAAGCTTTTACAGTTTGAACTCATTTGAAATAATAAAACTTCATGTAATGAGAGATCATTTTTAATGGGCTAAAATTAAACGATCAACTATTTTCTTAGTTTCAGTAGTTTGCTTTCAGTAAAGTAGCCTTATACTTAAAATTTTGTAATGTTACTATAATTGGCAATTAAGATTTAAAATAGGTGAAAGGGGGGTTTATGATCTTTAGATTATGAATATACTATATTTATATTTATTAGGATTATAGATTTTTGATACATTGGCAGTACAGCTTTAAAAATATTTTAGTAAGTAAAATATTTTGGAAATGCTGGGAATGAAATCTAGGGCCTCATATACGTTAGGAGGTACTCTGCTGCTGAGCGAGGCCCTGTCATGTGCGTCAGGTGGTACTCTGCTGCTGAGCGAGGCCCAGTCTATGAATGATGCATTTTATCATGGTTTATATTGAAATCAGCTCCAAGTACATGCAATTATGCCATATTCCCATTAAATCCATGACATTAAATATGAAATCATAACAGAGTAAATATAATATCGCATTCAAAAATCATAAGTGTTATTACTAGACTGAATTAAATGCTCTGTCCTTTTAAAAGTATTAATTTTCTTTTGGTTAATTACTAAGAAAAACTTAAATTGCCATTCTTATGCTGGAAAAGGTAATGTATTTCTTTTGTAAGATTGAGAATAGATAAATAATGAAGCTAGAAATGTACGGTGTATACGGAGACCACTTTTCGGGTTTGTAACTAGTTTCTGAAACATCTAAAGATTGACGGAAATACAAACATCCTTCCCTTCTTATAGAGAGCTTGCTTTACATGTCACAGCATTTCCTGAAGCATTTGTACTGAGGAGAGGAAAGCGGCCTTGGGTCTAACTCACCCAGAGATTTTAATTTTATTCTCAGTCTCCCACGTTAAAGGATAGAGTTTCAGGTTCTTGTGTCTTAATTTTAACCTCTGTTTCTGTTGTTCTGTGTGTCTCATTTGCCCCTGCCCACTTCCCGCAGTCTTACTGCGCTGACCCTGGCCTTGTTCTGGAGTTGAAGAATCTCATCGTAGTCTTTGCAGATACTTTGCAGGTAGGTGATAACCTAACATTCAACTGGTGGTGATTTTGGGTAGGTAAAGACATTGAAAAATAGACTGTGATTTTACCGTATTGTAGATGAGTGGCGGTAAGTCAGCAGTAGATGCTCACTTACATGTTGGCACACTGCTACCCACCCACAGCTATACGCAGCCCCGCCTTTGCAGTTTTGAAGCTTGGACAGAGGTCAGGGGACAGTAGCGCCTTTTAAAATACGGGCCATTTCAGTGAGAACATAGTATTTTTGTAACTTAAAAAAAAAAAAAAAAGGAGGCCACAGCTGGGCGTGGTGGCATACACCTGTAATCTCAGCACTTGGGAGGCAGTGGCAGGCAGATCTCTGTGAGTTCAAGGCCAGCCTCGTCTAGAGTTAGTTTCAGAATAGCCAGGGCACTGAGAAACCTTGTCTCAAAAAAACCAAACTCTCCCTGTCCTCCCACCCCCACCCCAAAGGAGGCCAGACATGGCGGTGTGTATCTGTCGTCCCTGTAGCTGTATGGAAGGCTACAGCCTAAAGATCGTGAGTTTGAGACCAGCTTAGGCTTCTTCATAGGGCAGTAAATTATTTTACTACTTTCTGTATTTACTAATTTGATTGGTTCATCTGATGTTATTAGAGTAATGTGGATTGTCTTGGTTGTTTCTTCCCACAAATTTTGTCATGTCTGTATCTACTATCCTGACAACCTTTCATTAATAAGTTTAATTTGGGCTTCCTTCATTTTAGGGGCCCTTTGTGAGCACTCAAGGAAGCTTTGCTATCCTTAATGATTTGAAGCATTGCCAGAGTTTGCTGTAGGGACCGCAGTCCGTTGAGCTGTCATCAGTCTGTCAATTGCTTGTTAGGTTCATAACGAAGTAAAGTGGTGCGACCACTAAGCACAAGGTTAGCTCCGATGGCATCCTGCTGTAGTGTGCAAGATTTACTGCACACTAAGTAGGAGCATGGGTTTATAGTCCAGTGCAAACCCCTCATCTCTTTGTGAGACCATCACAAACAGCTGAGACCAGCGTTTTGAAAATAATTGAATCTAGAAGTGTTTGATAGCTTCCAAGGAACTCTGTAAAGAATCAAATGAAAGTTAAAGGTGGTATTTAAGCAATGGAGACATTAGGAAAGCAAGAGTGTTGGTTATGTAAACCCTTGAAGCACACCACTCTCCCTCCCTCCCTTCCTTCCTTCCTTCCTTCCTTCCTTCCTTCTCTCCTTAAGGATGTATCTTGTTATATAGCCCAGGCTAGCCTAATTCCTGATTTCCTGCCTCCACCTCTTGAGTGCTGAGGCCGTAGATACGTTCCACCTGCCTAGTTCTTCCTAGTTCCACCTGCTTTGAAATATGATGGAGGTTAGATACTAGTGTTTTTGTTTGTTTTGTTTTGGATTTTTCTGTTACTCAGAAATCCTTCAATAATTTTGTTTTTCTGAAAACTGATAGATTTATTATTAGGTACATTTTATACTACATTAATGAAGAGTCAGGATATCTTTTTATAAAAACAAAAGAATGTTTTATAATTTTTAGTGTTTTTTTAAATTGACACTTTTACCACCTTAGGAGTTTTTACTTAAAAAAGTTATGAAAGAGCTAAGAGGTTAAGAGCACCTGTTGCTCTTGGAGAAGACCTGGGTTAGGCTCTCAGCACCCACATGACAGCTTAAAACCATTCATTAGTTCCAGGGCTCTGATACCCTCTTCTGGCCTCTGCATGTGGTATACAGACATACGTGCATACGAAACACATACATGTAAAAATAAAAATAAACACATCTTCAATTTTTAAGGAAAAAATTTAATGTTTTAATACATTTAAAAAATATTTGGTGACTTTATGCATCAATATAATGTGTTTAGATCACATCTGTGCCCAGCTTTCTCCTGGCATCCCTTCTCCACCCTCCTCCCACCTTCGTGTGGTGGTCACAAGGCATTGGCATCACCACATTGCCACCCTCATTTCCTTCTTCTCCGCGCCCCCCCCCCCCCCCCCCCTCCCCCCCCCCCCCGCTTCCTTCCTTTTCTATGAGCCGGCTTTCACTGTGTAACCCTGGGTGTCTTGGATTTCACTCTGTAGACCAGGCTGCCCTTGTACTCAGCGATCTGCCTGCCTCTACCTCCCAAGTACTGGGATTAAAAGCATGCACCACCAACGCCAGGCCCTCATCCTTTCTTTAAAAAGAAGAAACCAGTGTTTTTTTTTTTTTTTTTTTGGTTTTTCGAGACAGGGTTTCTCTGTGTAGCCTTGGCCATCCTGGACTCACTTTGTAGACCAGGCTGGCTTCGAACTCACAGGGATCCGCCTGCCTCTGCCTCCCGAGTGCTGGGATTAAAGGCGTGTGCCACCACGCCCGGCAAGAAACCAGTGTTTTACCATTTAAGACAAAGCTGGTAAAATAATATCGTAAAGAACAACATTGGCATGTGTGACGTTGGTTTACCTCTCACCGAGTCAAAAGTCGGTGCTTGTTTTGTTTACTGATGCTGTCCTGCGCACCCAGCACATGCTAGAAGATAGCTGCTGTGTACAGTCGGAGGGCAGACGTATGGCGTGGTATACACGAGAGAACAGCTGGGTTCCTGGATGGTGTGCAACTGTGGTATGTGAGTAAAGAAGTCCAAATGGGCCGGCTGTGGTGGCGCATGCTTTTAATCCTAGCTCCGGGGAGGCAGAGGCAGGTTAGTTTTACGTAGGTTAGTGAATGCTTTAAACATACTTGACTTGACCCATTTTTTTTTTTTCCCTTTCTATTTTAGGGTTATGGTTTTCCAGTCAACCGGCTTTTTGACCTTTTATTTGAAATAAGAGAGCAATACAATGAAACATTGCTTAAGAAATGGGCTGGTATCTTCAGGTGGGTCTAAGCTGAGGTGCCTTAGTATAGTGAACGTTGTCAAACACTTAGCCAATTCATTTTGCATATAGTAATAAGAATGCTTGTAGTCAGTTTCTATTGTGGTAAAAGGCACACAGCACGTTAAGCACAGTCACACTGTTGGGACCTTGAGGACCTCTCTCCAGAACCCTGGCATCCAAGCAGAAACTCCACCCATTGGACAGTAACTCAGGCCCTCCTTCCTCTAGCCTCATGCAGCCACCACCCTGTCTTCTCTCTAAATTTGCCTGCTCTAGAATCTCATGTAAGGGGAATTGTGGGACAGTTGCTTTTTGTGTTAGGATTGCTTCATTTAGCATATCACTGTGGCTCCTTTACACAGGCCACAGCTGCATTCCCTTTGAAACCTAGGTCATACTGCATGCTATGCGTCTGCCACATTTTCTATTCATTTGTTGACGGACGTTTAAGTTGTTTTATTGGCTATTTTATTTTATTTATTTATTTATTGGTTTTTCCAGACAGGGTCTCTCTGGGTAATAGCCCTGGCTCTCCTGGACTCACTCTATAGACCAGGCTGGCCTCGAACTTAGAGATCTGCTTGCCTCTGCCTCATGAGTGCTGGGATTATAGACATGCGCAACCATACCTGGCTCATTGGCCATTTTAATAAGCATGAGTGTGCCTGTATCTGAGTACCTGTCTCAGGTATTTTGGGACTTATGCTCAGAAGTGGAATATTGTATCGTATGATGATTTTTTTCATTCCCCTTTGCCTTTGACTCTCTGGTAACCACTGTTCTATTCTTTGTCTCTGTGAGTTTGACTTTTCTAGATTCCATATGCTAAGTAAAGTCATGTCATGTAGTATTTGTCTTCTAAGCCAGGCTTGCTTCAGTTAGCTCCATGTTCTCAGGGTTCTTCTGTGTTGGTGCAAATGACAGGATTATTATTTCTTCTTCTTCTTCTTCTTCTTCTTCTTCTTCTTCTTCTTCTTCTTCTTCTTCTTCTTCTTCTTTTTCTTCTTCTTCTTCTTCTTCCTCTTCCACTTACTCCTCCTCCTTTTCTTCTTTGTTTTTTCAAGACAGGGTTTCTTTGTGTAGCCTTGACTGTCCTGGACTTGACTAGTAGACTAGGCTGGCCTTGAACTCACAAAGATATGCCTGTCTCTGCCTCTCTGAGTGTTGGGGGTTACAGGCATGTGCTACTGCACTCAACTGAATTTCTTCATTTTTAAGGAAGAATAAACCATTATGTACACAGAACATATTTTCTTTATCAGTCCATCCAACCGAAGCTGAAGCTGACTCCCCTACTTAGCATACCTTAGTATTGCAGATAATGCAGCAGTGAACGTAGGAAGGTAGACATCTTGTCACTATACTAAGTTCATAGCCTCTGGACAGATGCTCAGTTGTGGCACTGCTGGCCCACATGGGTGTTCTGGTTTCAGTTCTCTTCATGCTGTTTGCCCTCCGCATTCGTTCTTATAGTGGCCGTGTTGTTAATTTCTGCTTCGCATCCTTATTAATGCATACATATCTTTCTTTTTCAAATGATAGCTGGTCTAATAGGCTTGAGATGGTCTCCCATTGTGTTTTAAATTTGCATATCTGTGGTGGTTGCTGATGTTGAGCAGCTTCTCTTAATGCCTGCTTTTTTGGCGGTTGAGTATCTTGGAAAACATTTATGCCCTTGCTCATTTTTAATCTGTTGATTAATTTTCTTGCTGTTGAGTTCTTTGCATTCCTTATGCTTTTATGCTAATCCTTTATCAGACATATCAACTGTGTATTAGGGATTGAATGGCAGGCAACAGGCTTGATAGCAAACACCTGAACTGCTGAGCCTTCTCGCTTGGCCCTACATGTGTTTTATGCTCCTTGGCACTTACATTTCCCTCCCCTCCCTTAAGCTTTATGTTTTTTCTGTTCACAGTAATTTCCCCCTGTAATCTCATCAGAAATGTTTCTGTTCTCTTTCAAGACCCTACAGCTTCCATAGCTTCTGTGTAAGACTTCCTATGAGATAATCTCCACCTGCTCTGATAGGTTCATTACTGCATGTATAACATACATCATCTAGAAGTGAAGAGTTTTCATTACAGGTCAGAGTTACCATATAGTAGATATTAATACACATCAGTAAATTGATGCTGGGCATGGTGGCTGGGCGCACACCTGTAATCCCAATCCTAGGGAGGCAGAGGCGGGTGGATCTCTGTGAGTTTGAGGTCATCCTGGTCTACATAGTACTCACTATGTAGAGTACCTGGTCAGCCCGGGCTTCACAGTGAAACCCTGCCTCAAAAAACAAACAAACAACTTGAGTGGATTGAAGAGCACCATCCTTAGGACTGGACAGGCAGGTTCTAATCGCCTTTCAAAGCTCAGTGGATGGAGGTTAGTTCATTTTCACACAGAAGTCAGAGATCTGAGCTACTTCACTTGTGATTACACATTTTGAGCCTGTTGTCTTCAGGGAAAGTAAGGCTGTCACACAGTTGGTTCAGACATGGTGACACGCTTTTGACTCAGAGCAGTCTGCATCACTTCCATTGTAAGTGCAGTGGCTAAAACCACTTGGTCATGTGGCCCTGCCCAGGAGGTCTGCATAGGTGAGCACACAGTGATGACTAGGAAGGGCTCCTTTCCAGTCACAGCATCTGACACTGAGGAATAGCACATCGTCTTGATCTCCACAATAGAATGTACCATCTTGAGAGAGATATCCTAGACAGGACAGTTAAGAGTGAGGCTCTTTGAGGGCACTGGGCACGAGCCGTGAGGGACAAGACATATCTGATACTCAGGGTTGGGATTCAGGCTTAGGATTCTGGACGATGAGTGGTTTCCTGTTGTGACTTTTAATTGAAAAAGCAAACAAAACTGTAGGAGCTGTTTTCATTTTTTTTGTTTTTAAGATACTGTTCTACAGTAGTCTAATTCTGCAATAGTCTAATGACACGGTGACACGATTTCAGTTTTCCTTGTTTATCAGGGACATTTTTGAAGAGGATAATTACAGCCCCATCCCCGTTGGCAGTGAAGAAGAATATAAAGTAATCATCAGTAAATTCCCCTTTCAAGATGCAGACCTTGAAAAGGTACATGCTCGTTTTCCGTTTAAGGATAAGGAAAAAACACCATTATATTAGTACTAAATGAAATTAACATAAAATTAACATTGTAAGTTGAGAATGACTTCTTTTGGGGGGCAGTCTTTTGTTGTAATTTGAGGCAAATTGATTATATTATAACCTTTATATATTATGTGATTTTATTACTACTATTACTATTTTGATGAAGTTAAGTAGGGACTTTCTTGGGGACCTGGGGACACTAGAAACAGTTGTCCCAAATGTGAGATAGATTCCCATTGATACTTGTGTTGTGTGCGTTCCAGAGCAGCTGTGTTAGATGCTGAGTATGCAGTAGTAACAAGACTGCTGCCTTAGGTGGGTTCTATTGCAGTGATAAAACACCGTGACCGTAATTCACGTATGTATCCACCTCACAGTCCATCAGAGCAGGAAGTCGGGCAGGAACCCAAGTATGACAGGACCCTGCAGGCAGGAACTGATGCTGTGGTCATAGAGGGATGCTGGCTTGTTCAGTCTGCTTATAGAATGCAGTCCACCAGTCCAGAAGTGGCAGCACCTCCAGTGATCTGGGCCCTCCCACAGTAATCATCAATCAAGAAAATGCACTATAGACATGCCCACAGGGCAGTTTGATGGGGAGGTGTTTTTTTTCTATTGAGGTTCGCTCTTCTAAAATGACTCTAGCTTGTGCCAAGTTAACATTAAAACTAGCCAGCACAAGTATGCTCTAGGGAGAGAGAATGTCTTTGACATGTTTGTCACTGTGAAAGATCTTATTTTGTGGCTTAAAAAAGAAGTGGGTTGTGTATAGTAAAAGGCTCAGTGGTGACGTGCTTGCAGCACAGACGTGCATAGCTGTTTTTAGATCCCGTCTCCCATGGACAAGCCAAAGCTGCGCGGTACCACGGGTATTTGTAACACCAGCACTGGAAGGCAAATGCAGCAGATCCCAGGGGCTCTCTTAGTAGTCAGTCTAGCTGAACCTGTTTCAAAAAAGAAGGAGAAAAGTAGAGAGGGAGACGCTTGACATTGACATCTGGCCTCCAGACACAAATGCACAGGAATGTGCACGTGCATATACACACTTGTACATACACTCACACCCCCCCCCCCCACCGCCACGTTTTCTATAAAAGTTTATTTTGATTAAACGCAAGATACTTGAAGGTAGGAGCTGCTCATAGATTTCTTCTCAAAGAAAGAATATGCAGTTCAGAGTCAAAATAACAAATGTAAGCTACTATGAAAAACATGTGAGTGCACATGTGTATGCATGCATGCACGCACACAAACATGCATAGTTACACATATCCATTATCTCTGAGTACAATCAGGTCTCAAAAGAAAAGAATATCATACTTTTCAAGAGGGGTGGAAGGTGGAGATTGACAGCCAAGGCTGTCCTTTGGACCTTAGCGCTCACACTGTGGAAGGCACTGCCCTCATACTTTTGCAAACGTGCATGCATATGAACATGTACATATCTCTCACACACATACATACAAAATCCAAAAAGAATGTCATATTTTATATAACAATCACTTTCTCAAATTTTATTTTTCTCTTCTTTTTCCTTTGTTTTTCCAGCTCTTTGTGATTTATTTGGGACAAAGCTATAAGTCATAGCAATAATCAAAGAATGACTGAGTGTGAGAACTAGAGCAGGAAGAGAAACTGAAGGGAAGGCAGGGTTGGGCAGGAGGGAGGAGAGGTCCCTGAAGGAGGAAGGGAAGGAGGAAGAAGAGGAAGAAGGGGGGCGGCAACTGTACAGGGCCTTCGAAGAAGCTAGGTGCTGTGAAAGTGGGATGCACCACGGAACTTGACCAGAGAGCTGGTGGTGGCCTAGTGAGGTATATGCAGAGACACAGCAAGGTTGCAATTAATATGAAGGTAGAAGTGTGGTATAGGACTTTGGCTTTGGGGTAAAAATCTTGGAGGAATTTTCCTTTTTGGAGATTGAAAATGTTCTAGTGAATATTGGCTGGTAAAATAGTTTAGAAGTAAATCATTGCTCCATGCCATTGTTTATTGGTGAAGTGACCAGGAAATTTCCCTAAGAGATATTCTGAAACTTGGAATAAATCAGATGTTATCTTAATTAGACTCACACCTTCAGTGAAGCATAAGTGAAGGGAATTTTGTTTGTTTGTTTGTTTTTTTGAGACAGGGTTTCTCTGTGTAACAGCTCTGGCTGTCTTGGAACTCTCTCTGTAGACCAGGCTGGCCTCGAACTCACAGAGATCCTCCTGCCTCTGCCTCCCAAGTGCTGGGATTAAAGGCGTGCGCTCCTACCGCCCGGCAAGTGAAGGGAAGCTTAAAGTTGCTGAAAGATTGGGACAAAGAAACGGCTCAGTAGATAAGAGTGTTCGCTGCACAAACAAGACGACGTGAATTCGGATGCCCAAGCACCCACATAAAAGCTGTGTGTGCCTATAGCCCTGTGCTGTTGCAGTGCAGAGGCAGGAGGATTGCTGGCTGCCAGCCTCCCTTCAGGTTCAGTAGGAGAACCTTCCTCAAGGGAATACGGTGGAGAGTGATGGAGGAGTGGGGTACTTGGTGTACTCCTTTGGCCACTGCGTATACAGACACACCTGCACACGTATGCTGCACACACCACACGTACATGCTCCACATCATATCAAAACAAAGTAAAACAAAACAGATGCCCCCTGAGTCAGGAAACTGGCCTATTGGTTTCATGGTCACCCGACTGTTAATGAATAGAAAGAAACAAGCGGTTAAGCATCGTCTACGTAGTGTGTATACCATCAGAACACAGAGCGGTGTTAACATGTGCATTCTGTACTTGGCAGAGTCTGATACTATGATCTAAGCAAATGGCTCTGGGTTTTTTGTTTTTTGAGACAGGGTTTTTTCTGTATAGCCCTGGCTGTCCTGAACTTACTTGCCTCTGCCCCCTGAGCACTGCTGCCACCACCCGTCAATGGCTGTGCTTTAAAAAAAAAAAAAAAAGAAAGAAAGAAAGAAAAGAAAAAGAAAAATTCTGGATTTGTCTAAAATTAAAAATAAGCCAGACATGGCAGCACATCCTAATCCTTGGGAAGCAAAATCAGGAGGACCAAAGATTTGAGGCTCGCCAGGCTACATAGTGAGATCCTGCCTCACAACTGCTGACTAACTAACTAGATGAATGTTAAAAAGTAAAACAACATATAAAAATAACTTAGAAGTATAACCATAAAATTTTATGCAATTATGAAATCATTCTAATTTTTTTTTTTACCTTTGTAAGAGACTAGAATGCCCTTTTCTTAAAAAAAAAAAAAAATAAATAAATAAAATCTCACAAACAGTATCAACTTTCTCTTTTTACAGCAATCTTTCCCAAAGAAGTTTCCCATGTCCCAGTCAGTGCCTCTTATTTATATTCAAGTTAAGGAATTTATTTATGCCAGCCTTAAGTTTTCAGAGTCGCTACACCGAAGGTAAGCTCACTGACATGAAACATGCCTTGTCATATGCTTTTAGGAAACATTAACACTTTATCGCCAGTTGGACTGTCATCTCACTGGAAAGGCTTGTGTGTGTGACTTGTATTAAGGTTCGACTGCTGTAACTCTGTCTTATCTTTTTAACTGTCTGTATTGTTAGTGTTAAGACACACATGACACAGATGATTTGCTGGGAAGGTTCTTTGCCCTCAGCATCTAGATGCAGTAATAAGTATCTTCCCATAGATCCTTTGCCTGTTTGTTGTTATTGGTAGTATTTTATTCTGTGGGTTTGGATGTTTTGCCTGCGTGTATGTCTGCATGTGTGCATGCCTGGTGCCTAAGAAGGCCAGAAGAGGGCATTGGATCCCCTGGAACTATAGTTGCATCCAGTTGTGAGCCACCATGTGGGTGCTGGGAATCGAACTTGAGTCCCCTGAAGAGCAGATACTGATCTTAATTGCCAATCCATTGCTCCAGCCCCTTTGTCTATTTATTTTATTAAGACATTTGAAAGAAAATTTCAGAAATAATAACCTTCTAGCCTTAAATATTTAGCACTCACTCCACCCTAGTGCTACAAATTATTGTTAAAACTACAGAGCTAAATCTGAAACATTAATTGTTTTAGTATTTTATAAATTAGTAATGTATACAATGTGAATGTTCTTAAAAATACTTATGTGTAAGCTAAATGTTGATTCTTGAAATACATAAATTCATACTCGATTAACACACTGTTAAATTTGGAGAAAGTATAGAAATTTAATATTTTGGAGTTAGCTCTTTTATAAAGGTTGGTAAAAATTTACTCTTACTTAAGGCAGGAGTTCTAATGGGATAACTCTGGTTTTTCCTTGCTGCCAACTACCCCCTACAGTTGGCAGTGCTTAGAGACATTTTTGGTTGTCACCGTTGTGGGTAGGAGTTCTGCTTGGAACTAGCAGGTAGAGAGTAGAGACCAGAGGTGCCACACAGAATGTAGCACATTCTACTGCTCTGGCACGTGTGTATGTGGCCTCATACATGCCAGGAAAGCACTTTTCCACTGAGCTACACTCCTAGTCCCTCAATTTGTATTTTAAAAGTAACTTTTAGCTCTGATTGTGTATAAAGTACCCTACAACGTGACTTTTCTACAGCAGAATTCCAATAGTGCTTTGTACAAAGTACCTCATGATTTTTTTTATCTTGATTGATTTGGTGCATTTTAATTATGTCATAAATGAACATTCTGTTTTATGGGAAATGATCCCTTTTAAAATAAAATTGATGTTTGTAGCTTAATGAGTTATTGCCATTTATAAAGGCAATATATGATTTATGATTTATATATGATATAAAAAATAGGACTTAGAAAAAATTACTTTAGTAAGTTATATTACTTTATTGAGAGCATTAACTAATTATACTCTTGGCAAGTTTTATCAACACTAACATTTGTTTTTAGCTCAACAGAAATAGATGATATGCTTAGAAAATCAACAAATCTACTGCTGACCAGAATTCTGAGTACCTGTTTACTGAACCTCATTAGAAAGCCTCATATAGGTTTGACAGAGGTAAGAAGAAATAATAACCAAACCTTTTACTATTTGAAAGAATTGGAGCCGAAGAGATGGCTCAGAGGACGAGCATATCCTGCTCTTGTGGAGGACCTAGGGTAGACTTCCAGCAGATACATGACAGCTCACAGCCATCTGTACCTTCAGTTTCAGGGGATCTGATACCTTCTTCTTTTGTCTGTGGGCCCCAGGCACACATGTGATGCACACATACACGTGCAGGCCAAATACCAATACACATAAACTAACAAAAAAATTATAGATTGTTGTGAAATACTATCCTGTAAAACTAACTTTGTATTTAAAATTTATTAATGTAAGTAGAGGTTCAAGAAGTAAAAACATCAATTCAATTCAATAAATGTGGGGGAGGGGGGAGCTAGGCGGCTAAGAGCACTTGCTGCTCTTGCAGAAGACCCAGGTTCATTGCCCGGCACCCATATGGCAGTTAAGAACATTGTGGCTCCAGATCCAGGTGATCTGAATACCCTCTTCTGGCCTCAGGTTCTTCATGCACATGGCATACAAGCCTACATGCCAACAAGACACACATATAAAATAAAGAGAATCTTTAAGAAAAGAAACATGAGGAAAATTTTACATGGGGAATGGTAGATAGTTGGAGGTCTGAAGGGCATGAACTTCAGACTTTATGTAGACAGCCACAACCCTCGTTTTGTACTTGGTTAGCATACAAGATCTACAGATTGCTGTGGAAAGTTATTTCAAGATAATTAGCTGTGGAATCTAGAATATACATATTTTAAAAACAGCATCAATATAATCAGTCTTCCGAAAACAGTTGTATCCTGTTTTGCTGAAATTATGCAGAAATAGTATAGAAGCAAGCTGGAAGTAACAGTTGTATTTTTAAGATGCAGGTGGCCCTGCACAGCTGTGACCTGTGCTCACTGTCCCTCTCTTGTGTTTCAGACTCAGGTGGCCCTGCACAGGTGTGACCTGTGTTCACTGTGCCTCTCATGTGTTTTAGACGCAGGTGGCCCTGCACAGGTGTGACCTGTGCTCACTGTGACTGTCATGTGTTTTAGACTCAGGTGGCCCTGCACAGGTGTGACCTGTGCTCACTGTGACTGTCATGTGTTTTAGACTCAGGTGGCCCTGCACAGGTGTGACCTGTGCTCACTGTGCCTCTCTTATGTTTTAGACTCAGGTGGCCTTGCACAGGTGTGACCTGTGTTCACTGTGCCTCTCATCTGTTTTAGACGCAGGTAGCCATGCACAGGTGTGACCTGTGTTCACTGTGCCTCTCATGTGTTTTAGACTCAGGTGGCCTTGCACAGGTGTGACCTGTGCTCACTGTACCTCTCATGTGTTTTAGACTCAGGTGGCCCTGCACAGCTGTGACCTGTGCTCACTGTGCCTCTCTTATGTTTTAGCTGGTGCAGATCATCATAAACACAACTCACCTGGAACAAGCTTGCAGATACCTGGAGGACTTCATAACTAACATCACAAATATTTCTCAGGAGACTGTTCATACCACAAGACTTTATGGACTTTCTACTTTTAAGGTATATAAAATCTGACCACAAGTTTTCACTCAGTTATTGTAAGAAAACTTTAAAAAATTAAAGATAATTTTCATTTTATTCTGTGCATTGGGCATCAGCAATAACCATGGCCATAATGATGGTCAGCTGTGAGTTCCTCTTGGCAAGTTAAGCATCATATCTAAGTATTTTTTAAAGTGTCGATTTCTATCATGCAGTTTGTTCATGTTTTGACAACAAATGGTAGTACTGGATTAGACTAACTGAATTTCTATTATTGTTCCATAGTTTAATAATTGTACATGATTTTATATGTTTGGAAATTAAAAATAAAAGTATGAGGTTTGCCTTCTGGTTCTGATCTGAAGAAAAATAATTGCAAGGCTTCCTTTTGTTCCAGCGCAGGAGTTCTATTTGTTTGAGGCCGTGGAATGTGCTGAGACATTTGTCAGTTAATGGTGTTTTAGGAAGGCTTCAAGTTTAAGTAATTTCACTTGTTTTTTTTTTTTTACATATATATAGCCTGTTTTCCTACTCTATTATTAATCTTGAGTGAGACATTGGCAGCTTTCTGTTACTGTGACAGATTCCCGAGAGCCACTTAATGCAACAAAGGCTAATGTTTGCCTTATAGCTCCACAGGTCTCAGCCCAAGGTTCCTTGGCTTCGTTGTTGGCTTACGATGAGATCAGGCATCATGGCCGTGAGTACATGGTGGTGTAGAATGGCTCACTCCATGGCAGCCTGAGTTCTATGCTGGCAGGTTTCCTCCCCCTGCTGCCTTTGTCCCTTCTGACCCTCCAGGCTGTTGACAGTGTCACCCACCTACACTCAGGGCAGTTCTTTCCCCAACTCATTTTCTGTTCCATGCCAAGTGACATCACCAAGCATACAGACCTGAGTTCAGAAGCCCAGAACCCACTTGAAGCTGGGTGCAGCAGTGCATGTCTAACCCCAGCACTCCCACAGCGAGGAATAGACGGATCCTCAGAAGCTCATGGGCTAGCCTGTCCTTTGAGACAAGGGACTGCTTTGTTGCTCTGAACACCAGGCTTGCTGTCTTTGCCTCTTGTATCAGTGTAGGAATTCTGGGATTGCAGATGCATGCTGTAGCACCCACAGTATGTGGGCTCTGGGGACTTGAGCTCAGGTCCTCATGCGTTTGGATCAAGTAGAGGCATTTTCCTGGCCTTTAAAATCCACGATTCCTTAGGTTGGCTCCTTTCTCTCTGTCCATCTCATTTTGACTTTCCTTCTCTCAGGACAGAATATTGGGACTTGTTGTGTTGTCTTAATCTATTTTCTGTCTTTAGCATAAGTGGTGTCATTAGATAATGAATTAAATGCTGTTTGCCATTAATTCTATTTAGAAAGTTCAGCATCCAGGTCAAATGGCTTATTGGCGTAATTGTTTCTTGAGTCAGTGTAAAAACTAGCTAAGGAGGACACTTCTGTTGTGGTGTCCCAACCTTACCCTTACTTCTATTTTTAAGGTCTCCAAAAGGTCGTAGAACTGTTTCTTTTGCTCTAAACCAGCAGTTCTTAACCTGTGGGTCCTTTGGTGGTCGAATGACCGGTTCACAGAGGTCACATATTAGATATTTACATTATATCATTCATAGCAGTAGCAAAATTACAGTTATGAAGTAGCAATGAAAATATTTTTTGCTTGAGGGGTCCCCGCAATATGAGGAGCTATATTAAAGGGTCATGGCATTAGGAAGGTTGAGAACTACTGCTCTAAACAATTAGAACTCATGTCGCCTTTTTGTCCCTAAGTGCTCATAAAGTGTTTCAAATGAGATACTTGTTTTAGTAGTGATATTAGCAGGGAAAAAAAAAAAAAAAAAAAAAAAGACAAGAAAAACAACTCAAGCTTTATTAAACAATAATGGGTCTGGGTGTGCTAGCCTTATCTGTAGTTCTGTCTGTGTGGGGCGCTGAGGCAGGAGGATCACCTGAGCCCTAGAATTGAAGACTGACTTGGGCAACAAATCAAGGCCCATTTCTAAAAGATCAGAAAAGTTACAATGGGAAGATTTTTTGCCCAGTGTGACTGAAAGGTCCAGAGATAGGGCAGATCTCAGGGGAGGTTTAGTAGGCTGCTCTAGGGGTCCTCAGGGATCCAGGATCACTTCCTCTGTTACCCTAATCTGTGCAAGTTTGCTTCATCTCCAGTCTGCATGGTGACCAAGTATCTCCTCTAGGCTCTCTCCTGGTTAGCAGAATGGCCACTTGGCCACAGCTCCGAACCTATGCCCTAGCTCTTCTGGCTTCTCTGCCGGTCAGGTGGGAATTAGTGATCAGCTTGACCTCACCAGGATCCATCCTTGGAGCTAGTGCCAGGTCAGCCCTGTCCAAACCCATTGCTGTGGTTGGAGCCAGGATGATTTTCAAAACATACTTGGGTGCTTTTTAAAGAAGGAACAACAGATGCTAGAAAGTCGCAGGTGTTTCTTTGCTTAGCTTTTACTCGGAGCCCGTGGGCTTACAGTCCAGAGCTGCAGGCTTTGTGTATGTTAAGCAGTTCCTCAGGCAGTTGAGAAGACTGATAACGGTAGGAGAATGTTTTTTTTTTTCTCCTTTTTTTTTTTTTTTTTTCATAGCTTGGCACATTATGCTAGATTCATTTCTGCCCCTAGAGGGCACTATTTCTTTAACAAGCAGACTCGGAATACATTGTTCTATAAGGGGAATCTTTACATTTAACCAAGAGTGTACAGTAGTGTGTTATTGCATGCCAGGCCAAGGGCACATGTACTTCCCAGTAGCTTTATTTGTCTTTATTATAAGGTGCTTAGAAAAGTCCTTTTAAGTGTTGTCCTTGCTGCTCCTGTCCAGAAGTGCTGGCTGACCTTTTTCCTACTCAGCACTCACTAGAGTTGATACAGTCTATGGAAGGCATTAACAAACATCTTAAAATACGCTTGTCCCTTAATTTAAAAGATGTCTTGAGAAAAGTTTGTTTAATCTAGACAGTTTATAAGAAAAACAGAAATGTTCAATGTCATCCTAGAAAAGTAGGCTAGTCATCAAAGTTGTTGATAGGAGCAGTGACAAAAATAATGAATTTTAATATTCTCTGCTTCATTTTCGCTTAGCGCCTTTCTAAAAAAAACAAAGTGATAACAACAAACTAGTGTAATCTGGATCATTTGTTCTCTGAACATTAAGTCTGGAAAAACACTCTTTTTATTTGAAACAAGATCTTACTTTGTAGCCCTGGCTGGCCTGGAAATCACTATGTAGATAAGTTGGCCTCTCAGATCTGCCTGCTTCTGTCTCCCCAGTGCTGGGACTAAAGGCGTGCACTGACATGCCCAGCCCCAGAAAACACATTCAATTACTTTATTTGAGGAGAATGTAAGTGATTTTATTGTCACTTTATATTTTCTGTCTTCGGATTAAAACTTATTTTTTCCCTCATGGCTTCAGAATATCTAGATATTTGGTCCTTCAACTTTTGGTCAATATCTTAATCATCCCATATTTACAATTTTTCAAGAGAATGTCATCATTCTTTGTTTTATTTTCATAAAACTATATGGTTAAGGAATGAAAACACAGCTTTAATTTTAAAGCTAGATTTAAAGTAGACTTGAAAATAGCATTTTAAATAATTTTTTTTTTTTTTTTTAGTTTGGAGGAGCCTCTTAGAACTGGGTTTTAAGTTTTTGTGGATGGTGTTACTGCTTAGTGGCTGATCTCTTGAGGTCAAGGATAAGAAAGCAAACTTTGCCAAGCATCTCTTGCCTGCATTGGGAGCAGCCCAGAAAAGCAAGGGCGGTCATGGATAGGAAGGAGTGTGAGTGCGTGCATGGAATGAAATAGAAGTCAGGAATCAAGTCTCTTGAGTTACTTTGCCAGGGGATAGCTGGAATGAGTGGAGAGCTAGCAAGGCCCCAAGTGCTAAGTTCAGGCGGTGCTCTGGCAATGCTGCCTCATGGTGGCTGTGTATTGTTGTATAATGTAGTTGTGACCTGTATTAATCTGCTTAGATCCAGTAAAGGTGATGAGACATGAAAGAAGGGGCCTACTGTGAACACCAGGCAAAATGCAAAGTGATAAACATTTTTATGTTGCTCTGAGAAATTGACTTACAAGTGGGCATCATTAAGGTGTGCTGTGGCATGGTTCTGTGGGCCACAAGCATGTGACCACCTCCTGTTCCCTAATCTAGCAAGGAAGGTTAGAGGGGTGTGTGTGTGTTACTGTGTTACTGTGTTACTGTGATGGCTGATACATATTAAACAAGACTAATCTGTCCAATTACTAGTCCTCCATTCCAAAAAATGTGAAGTCTACGTTTAGCCTTAAGTTCATCTTTTTATGTTTTTAGGAAATAACATGTGGCCAGCTGTTGTTGAGTGGAGTGTTCTGCAGATTTGTGCAGGGTCTGGTTGCTGCATTGTTTATCGTCTAGTTCTTCCATCTGCTACTGGAACTTTCTAATGACTCTTTCTCACTTAATACATTTTAGTAATTGACTATTCATAGTTTCTATTTACTGAGGTGTTTTTCTCACTGAAAAAAATTTAAGGCTTCCTTTTGCTCTTTGGACACATTTTGAATAGTTGACGTCAAGTTTTGTCTTGTAAGTCTAGTAACTGGGCTTCCTCAAAGACTCTTCTATTGACTGCTTTTCCTTTCTTGAGTAGGCCATGTCGTCCTCTCTATTGCATGATTTGTAGTTTTTGTTGATAAGCAGACATTTAAAATGATGGAATCTGGCAACTTGGGAAATGAATATTGCATTCATCCTGGGTTTCTTGTTCTTCCCATTGGTGCTTTATTGTTTTCAAAGTTTTCCGGACTGGATTTGCAAAGTCTGTTTTCTTAGACACAGATTTCCCTGAAAGCCTAGCATCATTAAATCCCTGCCTTTTACAAGAGAATCTGTGTGTATGCTGGGGCATGCCTTAAATTTGAAACAGAAGTTAACAGTTCTGCTTTAGCTCTCATTTCCTGCTGTACGGGCTTCAAGGTTAGTCATAAAGGACAGCTTAGACCCTCTCGGGCCTTTCCTGAACATGTACATCACCCCAGAAATGCATATGGCTTTCTAGTTTTTCAAGAACACGTCAGAGGTTTTGTTGTTGTTGTGCGTTTGTGTTGATTTTTTTTCTTCAGACAGGATCTCACTATATACCCTTGGCAGATTTGAAACTCATTATATAGATCAGGCTGACATCGAACTCACAGAGATATGCTTGCTCTGCCTCCTGGATGCTGGGAGTAAAAGTGTGGGCCACCAAATACAGCATATGTTTTAAAAAGATGTCTCTGGATATGTCATTTTCCAATATTTACTTTTTCATCTTTTGGTTAACCATTTATGGGTCACAATTATGATCTACCACTGCAGGTATCCTTAAAAAAAAGAAGAAGAAGAAGAAGAAGAAGAAGAAGCAGCTCCTAGTTTTTTTGATAATATTCATGGGGAAAGGCATTTTTGCATCAGAGAAGCTCTAACTTAGGTCAAATAAAGATATCTCTGAAACTGTGGCTGGAGTTTATTTGCATATATTTACATCTATTAGTCAATTTGCATACATTTACATTATATTGGGTGTTATAAATAATACAGCGATGACAAAGAATACAGGAGAATGTACATAAGTTGTAAGCAAATGTTATAATGTTTTATAAGGGACCTGAATTTACTATTTGTAATAGGAGGGAAATTCTGGAGCCAGCCTTGACTTTGTGGCTTCTGTTCTTCCCAAGGGTCCTTCCTGTAAACTGTTAGGAGAACAAGTCAGAGGTTCATATGTTATAAAATAGCTGGTTGGTCCTGTGATGGTTAGTCTTGTCAGCTGGACAGAATCTAGGATCATCTGGGAGATGGACTGCTGGGCATGCCTGGGCCTTGTGAGGAAGGAGGGGAGTGTGGCTGGCACCTTTGGCTGCGATCTGAGATAGTGTAAGCGGAGAAAGGCTTCTCGGTTGTGGGTGAGATGTGGCCAGCTCCTGTCTTTGTGACTTCCCCACCATAACGAACTGTACCTTGAACTGTGAGCCAGAATAAACCAGTTCTCCCTTAAGTTGATCTGGTCAGGGTGTTCATCATGGCAGCAGGAAAAGGAGACTAAGACAGGTCTCTTAAAGGCCAGAAGGTCAATAGTAAAATCAGAAAGGAAAGCAGATGTGATAGCCAGTCAGGTCCGCCTTGTAGAGCCCACAGAAGCAACACCTTTTCTGCATTTTGAATAAATGATTATAATGTTAAACCAGTGAAAAACCTAAAGTAAAACTAAAACATTTAAGGACACTTGCTTCTGTAATTGTTTCTTATGGCTGTTATTTTGTCCTCTCAGGATGCTCGGCATGCAGCAGAAGGAGAAATATATACCAAACTCAACCAAAAAATTGATGAATTTGTTCAGCTGGCTGATTATGACTGGACAATGACTGAGTCAGATGGGAGAGCAAGTGGTTATTTAATGGATCTTATTAATTTTTTGAGAAGCATCTTTCAAGTGTTTACTCATTTGCCCGTAAGTATAAACAATTTCAAAAATTGTAAATTTGCTTTCTAAAATATATTTTAGTAATTAATTTTTGGCTGCTTCCTTCTTTAAAACAATCTCTTGGTTTTCAGATTTCCTTTTTCTATTATTATAAATCACTTGATAAAGAGTCTAGCTGAAAAAAAAGAATCTAGCTATAGTTGGTTGAAGTTTTAATTCGTTATACTTTTAAAGTAAGATAACTTTCCATTAAAAGCAAAACAGACCCCTGATATTAACAGTATAGATTTAAATCGAAATAAACTTTAATGGGCACTTGTGTGAAAGTCAATATAATCAATATTTTTTTCTAGTTTACAAAGTCCCAAAAAACCATTAGATATTCATTCAGTCATTTATTTGGTTTTTTGAGACAGGTTTTTGTGAGGCCCCCATCTGTCTCTCTGTAGACCAGGCTGGCCTCAAACTCAGAAATCCACCTGCCTTTGCCTCTCCTAAGTGCTGGGATTAAAGGCATGCACTACCATTACCTGGCTTTATATATATTTTATTCTTAAGACAAGAGATTAAAAAGCAAAACAGGAACATTGCTTGATCCTAGCACATCCGTAGAGCGCCCACATCTTCAGTTTCCACTGGTGAGATGCACTGGATATAGTAAGGACATTGGAGTGGGAATGGACTGGAACACTGGGTTTTTCACTGGAGGACTGCAGAGGCCAGGGAACGGGGGGCTGGGGGGACTCTTACTAAATATATCAAGATTACCATTTTAAAAAATGAGTTTTTAATGCAAATAGGATGAAATTTTGTCAACCTTTTAAATTCTATCCCATCCCTCTTTCACCGAGCTCAGTCTCAGATAACGACCCTTCCAAGGTGGTGCCTGGCTGGAGCACTGCTCTAGATACAGGGAGTGACAAAATGGATTTTGTCTCCAGTGCCAGCCTGCTGTGCTGTCACTGTCTCGCCGCATCTCCCCAGCTCTTCAGCGGGCCATTAGGGTTCAGGCATGCGAGAGCTGTGACTTGTCCTGAGTGCAACACTAGAGTGCCTGCTCACCTTGTCTTTTGGCTCTGGGTCCTTGTACCCAGAGAGCCAGGAGTGAGCTGCAGGCTCTTACCCACTTTTCTTGGCAGAGCCTTTGTGGTTCCCGTCTTTTCTCAGCTCCTCTGCTTCCTCTTTCATGATTCCTGATGCTTTTTGGTTTCTGCCTTTGGAATAACTTTGACCCTTGTAACCCTTGAGTGTTCTAGAGAAAGCTTTTTCCCACACTGGAAATCCTGTAGTTTCTGGGTTTTGTTGTTGTTATTGTTTTGTTTTTTGCAAAGATGACTTGGAGAATTGACATGGCTTTACTTTGTCACTCCCTCTCAATACTGTGTGTGTGTGTGTGTGTGTGTGTGTGTGTTTACATGTGTTTACGTGCGTTTACATGCATACATACGCTTGCTAACCCTTTCCCCTGAGTAGGAATCTGACTGGCATGCTTATGTATACTGCATCGCTCAGGGTTCTCTTTAGCACAGGCTGGAATGAAGCCAGTCTTATGGTCTCATCTTTTTAGGGTCAATTTTTTTTCTTTTTAAAAGATTTTTTTTTCTTAAATGTAGGTGTATATGTGTGTGTTTGTGTGTGTATGTGTGTGGATACTCACAGAGGATGGAAGAGGGCTCTGATCTCCTGGAGGTGCAGTCACAGGCAGTTGTAAGCCAGCTAGTGTCGGAGCTAGGAACCAAACATGGGTTCTTCATAAGAGCAGCTAGTGACGTCACTGCTGGGCCATATGTCCTGCACCTGGAGTCAGTGTCGTCTGCAGGTGACCTGCAGACTTCCCCAGGCGGAAGGCTCTTGAATGAGATTTGATATTCTGCTGTTGTTAGCTTCATGTGCTAAGTTTTGAATAAAGGACTGCATGCTTTCATCCTGCACTGACTCCACAATTACATTATTTTCTCATCTCTTTCCTAGTTATCTCCTTCCTCCTCTTTTTTCTCCCTTCCTCCTTCTTTCTCCCTATATCTGCAGCGTCAGCTCTCTGTAAATTGTTCCCCAGATATTTTTCCTGTTCCACTCTCATTTCCGTTGCTCTCACACGTGCCCTCCCTGTGCCTGTTTAGCTGGCTGCCAGCTGCACTGCAGTTCTCTGGTAGTCTGGGGTGGACAGTAGCCTTCCCTGCTCTACTCCATAGCTTTCTGTCTTCCAGGAAGCATTTCTGGATTTTCCCTGTCCATCTTTGTTTTCTCTGCTTTTGAATAACTTACCCTTTTATAAAGCAATTTGGTAGTGTCTATTTTGCTTGTATATTAGGATGCAAAGCAAACCTGCTTTCTACCATCTTAATTTTTTTTTAATGTGTATGAGTGTTTTACCTGCATGTATGTAAGTGCATCACATCTGTGCAGCGCAGGCAGAGGCCAGCAAAGAGGGCAGGTGGCCCTGGAAATATATTACAAGCAGCTGTGAATCACCATGTGGATGCTGGGAAGCAGACTCAGGCCTTCTCTTCCTTTGGTTAGTTCAGTTTTTGTGAGTTACACCTATTCTCTTGACTGAAAACTGTAGAGGGAACTTTAAAATCAAGAGTAGAACCGATGGCTTTGATTATCTTTTCTTATATGTGACCTAAAAGGATTATATTAAAAATACAAGGTTGTATATATCTTTACAGTTCAGTTTCCTTATTAATGTTAATTTTCAAATGTGGACTGCTAATGAATAATATCTGTTATCCATAGAATGTAATTCATATAAAAGTAGGTTAATATGAGCTATGATGAAAGTAACACACACTGTATGACTTATAATTTGTCTTGCTGTTGACTTATTTCTCTCAACAAAGTTACAGAATTTTAACTGTTTTGTCTTGAATTCTGTGGCTTTTATATATTTTCCATTATATCTATATATACTTTGAAATAATATGGAAAATAGTTTAGTGACAAAATATGATGGCATAATTACACTAACCAAAACAAGGTTTATTTCAAGTTAAGTCTGGGAAGGATTGAGTGGTTACCTAGGGTCAAGCCCAATCTATCTGAAGAGTTTCCCCCACCACAGCTGTCAGCTTTCTATGTACAAGCCTCGTTATGTTGTTTAGCCGAGGGGGTTGAGTTTGCCTGAATCTTGTACTTGTGTTATTCGATGAAAATGTCCAGTCTCGTTTCTACTAGAACCTCAACTTCCACTAATAGACAAGGTCTGAGTGCTGCTGTTGTATTAACCTAAGTTTGAACCATGTTTCTGAGTCACTACCTTTCTCTGTTTTAAATGACATATAAATATTATGCATTTATTTTTGACATGTAAATGATGATGCATGCCCCCAAGCACTGAGGGGGGATTGTAAGTTGGAGAACATTTATCTGATTAATATGCCATAAACTCTAGCTCCAAATGGGGGAAAAAAATAAGAAAAATAAAGTAGGTAATTAAAAAAAATAAGCAGTATTTTAATTCAGTTCACTTATTTAAGAAATTGATGTTTTGTTGATTATTGATATTTTAAAAGAAGTTAGCAGAGGCTTATATGCAGTTAGATTGTGACCAGTAATTGGGTTTTTACTTTGGCTTACTATCCACTTCTTAGGGAGCAAGATATGTTTAATTAGCTGTAAGATGTGAGCTTTCATTCCTTAAGAGTTGAGTTTAAGCTGCATGAATTATGTTAGAACACAGTGATTTATCCTCTCAGAGCATCCTCAGAATCTTGTATTCTCTGTAATGTTCTCTTATTCGTAAAGAAATAAACATTTTGTTTATTTATGAATTAGAATCATCTGTGGAAAGAGCTACTTGTTAAATGTTCAGGTCCAGTGCATTCTGTAGAACTAACTAATAGCATTTCTGCAGCTTAACTCTACGTTTTTACTTTGCTTAATTATTAATTATTATTGTTGCTGAAAGTTTGAGAACCTCTGCTCTAGAGTGAAGGACCCTGTTTAAAGAATTCTTTTTTTTTTTTTTTTTTTTTTTTTTGCTAAATTCGCCAGCTCAACGCACATTTAGTAACCATTAAAGCTCATTATTGTAATGCTGGCAGGCTAACTTCGTTATATGTACAAAAGTTTGGAGAAGCCCTGTCTGATGAACGTGCATGGTAGAATTCACCTGCACATCTTAAATAAAGCAGGCATCGCATGCATGTGGGGACTGACGCCTTCTCGTCACAGCAACACACAGACTCTGCTTGTGCCATTGCGTATTTAGTTTTGTTGCTTTGATGTTGCTTCTGTTGTAATTAGAATGCATTTCCCTTTTTCATTTGATTGCCGTGCTTACTTCCTCCTCAGACTAAGGCAGACACCAGTGATTATGCAGCCATGTCGGTAAGTAGATACAAGCTAAAGTTAGCATGTAAATTAGAAAATGATGAACTTCCTGCAGGCTTATTTTTCCCGGAGAAAAATAAGTATTGAACTTACTTTGACATTGCCCTTGATATATTTGTAATCTATGGAAACATAAAGTTTGAAAGTAATACTAACTGTTCTGGGGAGACAGGAGTTTCTAGAATTTATTATGAAAGGCAGTAAGGAAATACATCCATGGCAGATCTTTGGGAGCCTCTCTGAGGTCTTTCCCTGTGAACTGATGCTAGTGAGAATGGGCCTGACATGATTCGTCTGTGAGGATTGAATGAAATAGTATGCATGAGATGCTTAGAAGAATGCTTGGCATTTAATCAATTCTATGAAAGTATTTGTTGTTTTTTTTTTTTTTTTTTTTTTTTTTTTTTTTTTTTTTTTTTTTGGTTTTTTCGAGACAGGGTTTCTCTGTGTAGCCTTGGCCATCCTGGACTCACTTTGTAGACCAGGCTGGCCTCGAACTCACAGCGATCCGCCTGCCTCTGCCTCCCGAGTGCTGGGATTAAAGGCGTGCGCCACCACGCCCGGCTAGTATTTGTTGTTAAACCATCCACTTTGAAGACTTTAGGCTTTTCCTGAATGCTATTTTTCTACAACCATACTACACTTGTGAGGACTAGCGCAGTGCATAAGCCAGAACAGTTAGCCATGGGATACATGAGCCCATGCTATTCCTGAGTCCATGTGAAGCGATTGGGAGTCCATGTGTTGTGTGACAAAGCTTTGCCTGGGGAGACGCGGTACACAACAGCTGCTTACCGCAGATAGGGAGCCGACAACTCACCGAAGGATGGACTGTTGTGGCTCTGGGCCTGTTCGGAGATCCACTGGTCTGACCATGAATACATTTTAACAAAGAAGAGGCTTTGAAGCCAGGCGCGGTGGTGCATGTGTGTAATCCCAGTTCTCAGGGAGGCAGAGGCAGGTGGAGTTCTGTGAGTTCGAGGCTAGCCTGGTCTACAGAGAGTCCAGGGCTACACAGAGAAGCCCTGTCTCAAAACAACAGCAGCAGTGAAGAGGAGGAGGAGGAAGAGGAGGGGGAGGAAGCTTTTAGTCATATACTGGTGCCAGGTCTACACATTGGTCTCAGTTCCCCAAGGCAGCACCTAGCCACCTTAGTCAGGGGTTTATAAAGGCAAAGAATGCAGAGTTACATTTGCTCTCTTGCAAGCAGAGGGTCTTCTGTGCCAAAGAAACTTTTATTTATAGAGGCAGAAACAGCAGAAAAAAAAATTAACCGCAGCCGTTAACATTTGGAAGTCTAATTTTGCTTTATAGTTCTCTTAAGCACAGAGATTTTTAAAACTTCTAAACATAAAGTTAGCCATCAACATATCAGCCTAACATTCCCTCCCTGAGTTATACTTGGCCTCAAATCCTTTAGTTTGTGGTGGGCATGTGTTCATATTGGGACTTAACTACCACCAGTTTCTAAACGTGAGCTTATGTGTCTGGTTGCAGCATTTATAGCGCAGGGGCCAACAGTATGTGCAGGCGCAGGAGGCTGCAGGTGACCAGGCTGGCGGTAGAATTACTGGGCAGGAAGAGCCTGAGAATGAGAATGGGAACCATTCAGGGTTTTTGTTTCACCTTCTCCGTGTGTGTGTGTGTGTGTGTGTGTGTGTGTGTGTGTGTGTGTGCGCGCGCGCGTGTTTTCAGAGCACAGCCAAGTTATCGATAATGCTTTCTGAATGCTTTACATAAAAATGACTTTCCCCTAAAGCCCTACAGTGACCTCATGACCTCCTTGCTCTGTGTAAAGCGTATCAAGCTTCAAGCTCCCTGTCATGTTGTTGGACTACCTCAGGTAATGAGTCGACCTGCTCTTCTGATTTTGCAATACTTTTCTCCTGCAAATAAGTCCTGGGTTGTTTGCCATCCTGAGTCTTTATAGTTGACCATTGCTGTGCTTGTTGCCTCAAGAGTGGCTCCAGTGGTTCCCAGCCCTGTGCTTATTATGAGGGTATGAAGAAGGGAGCTCCATGTTTTTCCCTGAGCGTGGAGGCTGGAAGGGCCTGTGTCTGTGCATACCTGTGTTTTCTCCCTAGCAAACATACTTCTAGGGGAACAGGGATGCCAAGAGATGGAATTTTGGGGTTGATGTATCTGCCAGATAAGCAAGCAAGGGTGCAACCTGTCAACACATGCAAACCAAACAGTTTCAACTGAGAGGTGCAGGAAGGAATTGCCCACCTGAAGTGGTGGCCAGGAGCTGTGAGACATTTCTGGCAAGTTGGCATTTGCTGCTAAAGGGGGATCTAAACATGTATTCCATAAAGAACAGGAGGAAACATAGACAAAACATTATTAGTCTACAACCCACTCAGTTGGCAGGCCTCGGTGATGGTCCACTTTTCTGCAGCTGGGTTGTCACCCCATGATGCACTTGATCTGGGAGTGAGGTATCCAGGTGCAGACAGTCTACCATGGCAGCAGTGGCAGTCAAGATGATGAGGCATGGTCCCTCCCAGTGCGGTCCTAATTTCCTTTGGATCTAGCATTCCTGCCTTTCGTAGTGGACAAGGGGCGGCATACACTCTTTTGTAACTGTTTCTCAGCCAAAATCTGTCAAGGCCCATGAAGGCTGGAATACTAGGCAAAGGCCAAGAGGTCAGGAGTCAGGCAGTGGGAGTGGCACATTCATCAGAAGCTCATGGTTTGCTGACCCAGCTGAGGAGAGAGAGAGCTGCCTCTGCCTCCCAAGTGCTGGGATGAAAGGCCTGTACCACCAGGCCAGGCTGCAAAGCAAGTTCTTTTAAGTAGAGGAATAGTAGGAAGTTACACTGGAACCTGTTTGCCTTCTAACTAAGAGATCTAATAGCTCTAGGAAAAAAAAAAAAAGTTCTGATTTTCTTATATGAAACGCATTGACCAGGCATCTGCTGCTAAACTGATAAAGCTACAGTTAGCTATTAACACCATCAGAGAGGGATAAATTTGAGTATGAAGTATAAACCAGATGACCTCTGTATCAAAAGACAATAGGGACCAGCTACCTGACTGCTACTGGCCAGTCTCAGTTTAGTGGCTTTAATCTTCAGTGGTCACACAAGGAGAACATTAACCTTGTTTTATGATTTTCCCCCCTCACCTGTTATTCTCAGGACAATAATCACTAAACATAAAATCCATCCCAGTCCAAAATATCTTGGAGACCTGCTGTGAATTAAAAACATCCATTTCCTTTAAACAAGAATTGAATGCAAGTTGCACAAGCAAAATGCTGTGGTAAATTAAGATTACCTATGTATGTACCAACCATTAGCCCCTCTTGCTATAAGTTTAAGTTAACATTTTACTAGATTTTACAGATTATTTAATGATAACCCAATAAGCTTACAAATTCTCGAGGTACAGAAAGTTTACATAATAGTCTTACAAATCTTGAGATAAGATTCATACCTTAGCAAAAGTTTTAGAGTTAAAACAAAACTAAAAAGAGTATGAGATAAGTAGCAATAGTCCCCACTGGGAACAGTCTGTCCTTCCTCTTGTTTTGCTCTCCTTTATCTGTTACATGGTCAGGTGGCCTGCCTGACATGGGACACAGTTTGGAGGAAACCTTTAAGCGCATATGCTTGGGTGTAGAGGAGGAGTATCCATAACTCAACTCCAGAGCCAGCTTTTCATTGAAGTAGAACAGCATAAAATAACATTTTAATATCATCCATACCTAAAAGACACCTGAATCTGGTAGCCAGGGGGAGGGACCAGAGTAAACCAAGAACAAAGAATGCTTAGAGATAATATTTTGAGTCCTGGCTATTCACAGAGGATGCTGCGGAGGGAGCTGAGCTGCACCAGTGAGGGAGGAATGCTTGCTGATTGTGTGTATGCCGCAGCTGGCCTGCTCCTTTGCCCTTTCTCTCACCTGCTCCCCACTCTGGTCTGGCTTCTGGCTCCCATATTTGCAACAATATTCTGGACACATCAGAAAGCACAGATACATCAAACTTAAAAAGGCAAAATATTCACACAGTCAGAGGGGACCAGACAAAAGCAAAGATTTGGTGGCCACCTTGATTCATATACCCAACATCCAATTTCCATCTTGGCTTTGGCTTTTCCAGCTAGGGCCAATGGCATCCAGGTGGTCTCTCTCTGATTTGGGATTTAACACTGCATCCAGATTTTCTATGAGTTCCACAAATGTGAGCTATAGATAAACAGAATCCTTACCTACACTGGAGCTTTTATTTTACTCTGCCTCTTTCTCACAATCTGGGTACTGAGGACCTGCCGGTGTCTCCCTCCAAAAGCTGGGCCTATCAGATTTCTCTGCTCCCAGTACAGGGAACCCTCAGGGACTCAAGGCTCTTCTATGAAATCTAGGAGTTAAAGATTGGTAGCTCCCTTCAAACTTTGGGCCTATCTGATTTCTTGGCTCCCAGTATGCAAGCCTCCAGTGTCCCAAGGATGGCCAGAAAAGATGGAGGATTTGGCTGAACAACAAATCCTGGATAAGCCCCCAGATGTTATGGGTCTGGGGCCATTCAGAGACCATGAATGAATTTTAACAAAAGGCTTTTATTCACTGGCACCAAGTTTACACTCAGGACTTGGGTTCCTAGCACCCAGCCACCTCACTGGGGTACACAACAGTAAACAACACAAGACTTCCTCCTGTTTAGGTACAAGTAGAAAGTCTTCTCGTGCAAAACAGGCTTTTTGGTCACAGAAGCAGCAGTAAAAAATTAACCCTTAACAGCCATAACATTTAGAAGTCTAATTTTGCTTTATAGTTCCCTTAGGCACAGAAGTTTTAAGTTTTTAAACACAAAGTTAGTCATCAGCATAATGTTCTCCATCACGGGATACCACCAAAGTTCAACAGTGAACCAGTAATGTTTTTTGGGAGGTTACTTCCAGGAATATGGGTGAAGGGTTTCCAACAGGATCATAATTGACTTAAAGACAGCTACATCACCAAAGCTCACCCTAGCATGGGTGACAACTTAAAAAAGTAGGACCCTGAAATGCATTGTACAGCCTGCAGGCACCTCAACAGGTTAGAGATTATCCCTTCTAAGTGACCTCTTTCAGGCAGCTCAGCTGGTTTCTGCTTCTTCTAGGGAGCTGATCCAGTTTCAGTGTCTTCATTGTAGCTTGGATCCTCTGAGACTTTGCTGCTTAGCTTGCCTGCAAAAGACTCTGGATAGCTTGGCTTGCCCACTCTTGCAGGAAGGGGCCTAGAGAATCTTGTCAGTTTCAGGGACTTCCTGTCTTGAGTTGTTCACCTTGAGCTGTCCACATGATGGAAAGTTTTGATCTTGGAGGAAACTGTTACACAGTACATCGTCCATCTCATTCCATGCTCTTCTGAATTGCCTTAGCTCTTATTTTTAAAGTTGGTGTTATTGAAGGTTTTATTTACTTTTTACTGTGTTTGTCCTTTCTATCTCTAGTTGTGTGTCTTTGACAGCTAGAGTAAGAGCTAATACATGTTCAGATGCTGACATTCTACTTATGGGGGCAATCTAATTTAGCATACAGTATGTAAGTGTTTCTATCATTTAGTCTCCCTTTTCTGTTGTCCCTGTCTCCTTATTGGTCTGCACCATCTCTCTAGCCTTATCTCTGTTTCTGCAACCCACAAGTGCATATTATGCTTTCTGAAGCATGGCCCAATCTTAATTTCGCTTCAAAACCTAAAGTTTTGTGCTGAATTAAAAAATTACACAGGCTAGCAAAAATAACCTTTCTTGATACATTTCTGAATATTGCTCCACTTCATGTTCCACTTCAAACTGGCATATTTATTGTGTCCTGGACCTGTCTATCTTATCGTCATTTATAGCTATAAAATGCCTGGATCTTTCCCAGGGTTGTGTCTGATGCTACCTCCTTTACACAACTTTTCCTGATTGCACTTAACTGCATGAGGTCACTTTCCCTGCTTCCTTTTCATATTTTGTCTTAAACATTAGCTGTTTGTAAACTCTTCTTTCTCTTGTTAGATTTTATTCTCTTGTGAGGAAATGTGTCTACTCATCCTTGTATTTTCTATAGTATTTAATACAGAGTGCTCGGTGAGCATTTTTAACAAACTGTAGGAGAAACAGTGAAGACATGGATCACACTGAGCCCCTCCTGCAGGCCGGCTGGGGCTAGAGTGGAACCCCATGTCAAGAAAACAAACCAAAATAAAAAATGCATTTCAAAATCATGTACACTAAATGCACTTTCCTTTATGTGGGGCATATGAATGAGCTGCGTGCTGTTATTTAAAAGCCAAAGCATTTCACTGCCCGAACTTGAAACATCTCAAGAGCACAGCGAATTATTTCCTTTTTAGAATGTGCTTTGAGTTTTATTATGTAAAAACTTTTATTTATTTATCTTTCTGCCTCTGTTTGTGCCTTTGGCATTTTTACTTTTCAGTGATTTTCTGCACTTAATCCTGTCACAGGCACACTTAGTACACGTGGGGCCACCATAGGCCCTGATGACTGCTTCTGTGCTTTAGACAATCTCGTGGGGACTTTAGGTCTTACAACATGACCCCCTCACAGTCTGCCTGGGCACACACCTCATGCAGATTTTGGTGTTTTCCCAACCTTCTTAGTATAAAAGTAAACAATCCTATTACCAGGAACTCGAGATAGCCTAGCTTTGTTAGAGGCTGTGTTGTAGAAAAGTCAAATGCTGCCCCCGCTGAGCGCTGTGTACCATCCCTGAAAAACACATAACAATTCTAAGCACACTTTCAGTGTCTTCGCAAATGGTCAGTTGTCCACCTGTCTGTGGCTACAGTCTGCTTCTTGAGCTTCTGTCTCTGAGAGGGTTATTTTGTTGTTTTGTCATTTTTCTTTCTTTTTTTTTTTTTTAAGATTTATTTATTACATATACAGTGTTCTGCTTGCATGTACAACTGCACACCAGAAGAGGGCACTAGATCTCATTATAGATGGTGTGAGCCACAATGTGGTTGCTGGGAATTGAACTCAGGACCTCTGGAAGAGCAGCCAGTGCTCTTCACCGCTGAGCCATCTCTCCAGCCCCTGTTTTGTCATTTTTCAATGTTTGCTGAGGTTCATGGATGGTACAAGATGGACACGAAACCGGTTCCATCTCAATTCCTCTGCATCTTCAGTGCTTCCTTCATATGTGAAGGATGCTCTTTTATTTCCCCAGGGCTTGTGGCTCCTTCAACTTCTCATTCCTGTCTTGATGATGCTGGACCACTTTTGCCAAAATAGCATGTTCTGAGAGATTTTTAAAAATATTTGTTTTGCTTAAAAATAATACTTTTACATTCAGCATTTTTTTTTTCATGTGCTCCAACAATGCTCTGTTTTCTATTTCTTTATAAGTTTATCATGTATCAGCAAAGTTTTGTCAGTCGAAAATTCACATTGAGATCGTGAGCTCAGTATACGTCGGTTGCAGCTAAATGCTGACTATTCTTGTTAGGAAGTTTTAAGTTGTGTCTAAACAGCATTCTCAACTGCTTATAAATGCCACTGGCCAAGACTTATTAGAAGTAGTAGCAATAATGCAAAGAGGTTTAGAATCAGATGACCATGGGAGTTTTATAGGAAGCCAGTGGATTAGGCTAGGTCTTAAGGC
Source organism: Acomys russatus (assembly GCF_903995435.1). Lineage (NCBI taxonomy): Eukaryota > Metazoa > Chordata > Mammalia > Rodentia > Muridae > Acomys > Acomys russatus. The sequence goes on from NC_067141.1 coordinate 56,902,684, forward strand.
CTGGCTGGAAGTACCCAGGGGGAGGAGTGTAATTGGGTAGAAGGAGAACAGACTCTTGCAGATGCTGTAGCACTCTGCAGTAGAATCCTTTTAGTTTAGTGTTTTGAGATAGGATGTTACTGTGTAGCACAGAGTAGCCTTGAACTTGGAGTTCCTGCCCTTCCTCTTGCTCTTCCTGCCTCCTGTAGGGCCCTGGGTTTAATCCATGCCAAAATAAGAGAGAGAAGAAGCTTTCTGGCTGGTAGTGGGAGTGGGACATGCCTACAATCTCAGCACTTGGGGGTAGAGGAAGGACAATCTGGAGATTAGGGACACACACACACACACACACACACACACACACACACACACACACACACACACACACACTCCAGGCTAGCCTGGGCTATCTCTCATGACACAAACAAATCACAAGCTTAGACCATGAGGTAACCCTACTTCACTGTCCTATCTTTATCCAGAAAGAATTAGGTGGTATAGGGAAATTGTTATATAGTTTTAGCTCTTCAGTCTTTCATGGAAATCAGTGTCATAGACAGTAGCATTGAGGTTTAAAGCTTCTGTTGATTCATTGGAAGCAAAAAAAAAAAAAAAAAAAAAGCAATTGGCAGATCTGCTGGATGTTTGTGAGAATTTACTCCTCCTCCTGAACATTGTTCTACATCGTGCTGAAGGCGCTTTTCCTAGGGGGAACACAAGGAAATTAGCCTGATCACCCCACATGCCTTGAGTGTGCACGCACATATGTATGTGCGAGAGTGTGTGTGTGTATGTGTAGGTGGGAGGGTGTGTTTACTGGTGATTGAACTTAGGGCACTGCCTGTGCAAGACAAACACTCTGCTATTGGTTTTTTGTTGTGAGATGTAGTCTTGCAGACTTGCCCAGGCAGGCCTTGCTTCTCCTGCTCGGCCTCCATATAGACAGGATTGTAGGCCTGTGCCACCAGGCCCAGGTTTCCTTGTTTGTTTGTTTTTAATGCATATTCACTTTTTTTGGATACATTTTACTTATTTATTTTTAAAGTGGGGAATGCTTTGCCTGTGTATATGTCTGTGCCCCATATTTGCCTCTCATTTACTCTTTTAATACTCAATCTTAGATGGCCAGATTTGCTCAGCTGCAGGTGACTAGCCCTACCCCCAACCTAGGGCTAGACTAGTGCTGTTACCTGTCTGGACGCTATCGTCCAGCCAAGGACAGGCTGGTCTACAAAGAGAGTTCCAGACATCCAGGGATGTTACTTGGAGAAACCCTGTCTTTAAAGCCATAAATGAATAAATATCAAAAAGAGAAATTGAAAGGAGTAGAAGGGAGAGTCATAGGATCTTAGGGAAAAGGAAAAGAAGTTAAAAGAGAAGGGAAGGGAAGGAGGGAAGGTTGAAACCTAAATATAAATCTTTAAATGAAAACCATGTGCCTTTTCTATTTTTTAAGACAGCATTTCATGTCACTCAGGCTTATTTAGAGCCTGTGAGCTCTCGAAGGAAGGTCTTGAGCTCCATACCACTCAGCGTCATCTTCAGGGAAGATTAAGTAAACCTTGACTTGTTTTGTTTTGTTGTTTTTGTTTTATTTTTTTATTTTTTTGTATTTTGAGACAGGGTTTCTCTGTTTGGCCCTGGATGTCCTGGAACTTGCTCTGTAGACCAGGCTGGCCCCAAACTCACAGAGATCCACCTGCCTCTGCCTCCCGAGTGCTGGGATTAAAGGCTGTGCCACCACCACCACCCCGCCTGTTTTTGTTTTTTGGGTTTTTTTGTTTTTTGTTTTTTGTTTTGTATTTTAATATTTGCCAAATAGAAGAGCTTTAGGACCTTAGTAATTAATCAAGTTGCATTTCCTATTTAAGGCTTGGCGTGGCTATACATAGACTCTTGGGAGGGAGACGATCGGGAGTTCAGACCCTCTTTTGATACGTACTGAGTCTCAGGCCAGCCAGGGCTCCAGATGACCTGATCTAAAAACAAACAAATAAATAAAAATAAATAAATACAAATGAACACAAACCTTTCTCCATTTAAATATGTGTTTTGTAGTCTAGGAGTCCATAGCTTGAAAACAGGAGGAATGTCTTCTAAACCTTGACCTTTCAAGACTTACTGCCTCCTTTTCTCTCTCTCTGGGATTGCCGATGACAGCAGCAAGGATGCCTGCCAGAAAGCTAAAAGTGTGTGTGTGGCATGCTATTAAAGTCCACATTCAAAGGACTACTGAAAAAAAAAAAAAGTATATTGCCAAAGTTAGATGAGCCATGACTGGGATGTGGAAGTTTTAAGGGAAATAGAAATGTGTGTGTGTGTGTTACAGATAATCACCTTGGGGAAATTTGTTTCTTTTGCACGGATTGGGGGCAGGGTGTGTATGGTGGTGGTTGGAGATCAGACTTCTTTGTGTAGCCTTGGCTGTCCTGCAGACCAGGCTGGCCTTGAACTCACAGAGATCCGCCTGCCTCTGCCTCCCTGAATGCTGGGATTACAGGCGTGCGCCATCACGCCTGGCTTTGTTTCAATTTTAAGATAATCATGTTCATTTTATTTGTATGCCTCCCCACCCCAAAGAGCAAGCGTTTATGCTACAGTCTCGAGTCTGTGTGGATGGCGGGCATTAGAAGAGAAGAGTAAGCAAGTGTGTTAAAAGCCAAAGAGAGAGAAGGAGAGTTTGTTAGGGATGGTGGGCACTGGGGCAAGCAATGTAAACAGTTCTTCCAGGGATAAAAATAGATGAAGACAGGGAGAGAGATACAGAACTGTGCACGTGTTGAGGGTGCTGAGCATATCAGAGTGGGTGTGCTCTGATGGACTGTGGGTGTTTTGGCACAATCTCAAGAATCTGTCTTCAAGGTGGTATTAAATTCATTATCGAAACTCTCTAAAGAAAGAAAGTCATCTTGATTATTAAACCTTTACAACACCCCCCCCCCCTTTCTGTGTTATTGGGAATTTGAGACATTTTAGTGTGTTCACTTAGGAAATGCACTAAAACCTATCTTGATGGCTAAAAGGACCTGTGTGGTGATCTCATCTTGAGAGAATTTTAATATTGTGTGATGTCTTAGGGCCTTTTCCTTTAATAACATTTTTACAATTGAGCAAGATGTACTTTGATGCAGCAAAACTTGCCCGTAGTTCTTTCTTTTTGGTGGAGGACAAGGTTTTTCTGAGTAGCCTTGGATACAAAACCTACTCATTTTGTAGACCAGGCTGGCCTCGAACTCAGAGATCTGCCTGCCTCTGCCTCCCGAGTGCTGGAATCACAGGCGTGTGCCACCAGCCAGGCCAGAGGCTCTTCATGGACAAACAGAAGGACGAGTTACAGAGTTCGTGAAGTAAAATGTTTCTTTTTTAATGATCTCTTTATACTTTAATTAAATTTTTATTTCTAATTCTAGTATTTAGTCCACATTTGGTAAAAGACCTGATTCTTTCAGTCTGTATATTTTTAAAAGGTTATGTATTGTAGCTCTGTAGGATGCTGACCAGCTCATCAAAACACCTTTCCTTTCTTTTTGCATCTGAAAAAGCTTATGTCACAGTCTTATAACTCTAGTTTCTGTAGCAAACTGAGATTTGTTGTGTGAACTTACGTGACTTTAAAGAGCAAGAGTGAAGCCGAGTGACGAGGGTCACTTAGCAGTGTAAGGTGTGGGAGTCAAAGCCACCTCTCTGTTTTTTTCTCCTGGCCTTTTAAAAACAAAACCTGATACTAATTTAAAGACTAACACAGTGCACCGTATATTTGCCTTGCTGTACTTTTTATGTAAGTTTAAAAAGTAGTTAGTTCTTAACCCCTAAACAACCAAGCTTAATTGAAAGACTAAACTATCTGGTCTTCAACTCCGTCAGAGACCTGAGAAGGAATAAAACGGATTACCTGAGTACATGGGAATGCAGGCTAGTAGCTTTCCAAACGTGAAGATGACAGAGACAGTTTGCTGCCTGAGCAGTCACCCAAAATTCTCTATAATGTTGGAGCATCATCTTCAGCCATCTGGTCCAATATATCTGATAGACATTTGTTAAGATATTTTTAGGTCTAGATAGATGTTTTAAGTTGATAATGATGAGATATGATAGATATTGATTTACATTCAGAATTTTAGACTCAGCCGGGCGTGGTGGTACACATCTTTAATCCCAGCACTCGGGAGGCAGAGGCAGGTGGATTGCTGGGAGTTCGAGGCCAGCCTGGTCTACAAAGCAAGTCCAGGACAGCCAAGGCTAACATAGAGAGATTCTGTTTCAAAAAACCAAAACCAAAACCAAAAAACAAAACAAACCAAAAAACAAAACAAACAAAACAAAAATCAGAATTTTACACTCACCAAGATAGGAAAGATGTTTTCTTTAAGGCTGCCAAATTATAAATCGCCAAAACATTGTGTGTGTATGTGTGTGTGTGTGTATACTTTCAGATTATTTCATGGTTCTTCTTGCTGTAGGTAGTTTATTGTATATATGTTTAATAATATGAATGCACATGTAAAAATATTTAATAAAAAATTTAAAAGATCAATTAATACCAAAAAAAGTATTCTTCAAGATTTCAAGTGGGTATTTTTACATTCTGTGTACTTGTGAGGATGAAAGTAGCTTTGAAAAATGCTTTTCAAATGATTACTGTTTAAATAAAAACTTTCTTACTAAATCGGTGAAATAAGAGACTGGTGAGACAAATATGAACATGAAATGAAAATTTAAAGTGCCAAATTAGTTTTTAAGTTTTCAGTATTTTGCCCACTGTATTAGACCTGTGAAAACATTACTTTGAAACCAAAACACTTTGAGGCATAATCTAATAAAATGTGTTGTATTTGTATCGCTATGTTATTTTTCCAAAAACACAGTATCTTTAGCCTAATCTACAATAGTAAATTATTTTGGAAATTTGGCTTGACATACAAACAGATGTGTTTTCTTGATTTCTTTCGACAGAGGTTGGTGGTTAGCGGCTTATTGTTCTGTGATTGGCATTGGAAGCCTTATTTCACAGCTTGCAGTAGGGAGCTATTGGGTAAAGAGTGGTTGTGTTCCACAAACGAAATTCAGAAAGTGTCAATCAAGCTCTTACACAGGTTACTCGGAGAATGAGTCTTCTTACTGATTTCACTAAATGCCGCCTCATGCTGTCTTTGATTGGCACAGCCTGGCAGGGAGGATGGATGGATCTGTCACCGGCTAGTTAATTGTGTTGCTGGTCTCAGGCTGACATCAGGTCTTTGACTCTTAAATGGCTCAATACAAAACAAATTAGCAGATTGTAGTCATATTTCTCATTCTGTATGCTCTGACTTTGTTGAATGCAGTCCATAAATCATATTGACTGACACACAAGCAAACGATGAAAGCCGCTTTTGAGACATATGTCCAGAAAGCTGCCCTGAGAAGGTGCATGGAAGGATGCATATGGCTGGCCCTGTGGGAATTTCCTAGGAGCCAAATGTCTCTCTGCCACAATTGTTCTTAGAAGAAAAGCTTTGGGGTAATGCAGAAAGGATCTACTATGTCAGCAGATTCTCTTTTACAAGTCCCTTTGAAATATAAGAAGTTTGTCTAAGGGTTTTCTCTCTTGGCAAGTTGTTTTTCAGGGGAAAAAAATGTTCAAGCGGGGTGAAAAAACATAGTTACCTTTTTAAAAGTTTGGCAGGTGGTTTTACTTACTTATTGAACTTTGTGTTGTTGAAGAGAAAGAAAACCCTAGTAATGTTGCAAGCAGTTTTTCCGATGAGGGCAGGAAGTATGTTTGGTGGCTGAAAATGTACTACACATGCACTGTTTTGTGGATTATTTTGGCTGTGTTACCATGTTCAAGTCCATTAAGAGCTAGTTTTTAAAGACAATTGTGAAAGTTACATTTTTCATTTTAGGATGATACATTGGTGTGAGAGCAATGTTCCTTGTTATAATAGAGCTCGGAGCTGGGTGTTTGGTTTATTAAAATAGTCCAGGAGTCTTAGGTAGCTTAGGTAGCAGTTACAAATACATTTTGGGGTGTGTAAATATTGGAGACATTCTAAAATTAGGAAGAGGACATCTAGAGAATAGTATATCATCTTATAAAATATAAGCTTTGTAAAATTTCAGCAATCTGAACCTTTGATAGTATTAACTTAAAATTTGATGTATAAAAAGAGAATCTTACTTAAAATTTATAAAATTTTGTATTTTTAAGTCTTTAAAACTTTTGTCTTTGAGAACAATAAGCCTGTATTTAACATGCCTGATCAAAAGAAGTTTAATATTACGATTTCACTGTTATAAATAATATTTAACTAAACAGCAAGTTTGCGTATATATTTTCATTGCTTGCTTCTATTGGATTTATGGAATAGCTTATATTCTTGTCATCATTTTTGGCTCCAGTACTATTATGTAGTTACTCATGTCTGTGAACCTACATTAGTAAAGCCACTTATAATGTAGGGCATGTTTATGAAAAAATGAATTAAATAATTTTTTGAAAATTTATTAAGCTAAAATGCATTAGTTGTTCCATTAAGCCAAGATAACATTTCCATGAGGTATTTGCAAGCCTATTACGTTGACGCTAAGTGCCATGCCATGGATTCCTCTTTTCCCGGCCTTTATCCCCCTCCATTCATATTGATAGTACTCTGCTTGAAGAGTGGAGCTGCATGTGTCTCAGACTCATTCCTCTCGGGCTTGGAGGCTTTTGAGCATGCTGGTTTTTTCATTGTTTGTTGCATTCCTTTTTTTTAAGCAATTCATCAGTATCTGTCAAATATATTGTTTGCTTTAGCTTTTATCTCTGAAGTTTTTGATTGAGAAGTTGACACTGCATGTCAGATACTTAGTTTTCTGCTATGCATAGTTCTTAAATGCCAAGCACCCATCCACAAGGAGTTTGGTTCTAAGGCTAGAATGTCTCAGATTAAAATTCTTAATGTGTAATCTAAAGAACAAATATTCTAATAGTTTATGAAATGTATTATTTTCCTTATGACCTTTCACAACAACTTTACATAAATGTTTTTGGACTATTGTAGCATGAATGTGTTTGGAAGATGGTTTTTTATGGTTTTCTCTCCCTATTTGCCTTTGTGATTCTGATTAGTAGGAAGCAAGAAAGCCTAGTTATCAAATACCACTGGGTAAATATTTGTTAATGGAAATGAGGCAAAACATGGCCTGTCCCCTGAAAGCCATCGTTTTCCTAAGCACAGTCCTAGATCTTTGACTTGCACCACGGGAGTCAGCCCTCACCTAATTGTGTAATCTTTTGCAGGCAGCCTCCCTGGATCACTGGGAGTTTATACTCTGTTAAACACTGCTTCAAGTGCAAGTAATCCCAATGTGCAGGAAGCAGAGACAGGCAGATCTCTGAGTGCTCAAGGCCAGCCTGGTCTACATAGTGAGTTCCAGGTCAGCCGGAGCTACATAATGACATCCTGTCTCAAAAAAAAAAAAAAAAAAAAAAAGCAAGTTATGCCAATTGTAATTCAGCTGTGTAATCTGTAGGACAAACATTAAAAATAAGGCTGTCAATGGAAGTGAATCACGCATCTCAATGAAAGCAAGATAGGCGTGTTAGTTTCTATAGTTAAATGCTTCGTGAATTTGACTGACTAGGAGTAAAGCTGACGTGAAAGTGACAGGCAAGCCTTTCCCCACTGGTGACTGAGCCTACACCACAGACTAATAAGATGAGTAGGGAAGGCCTCTGCCGTGGGTGTTTTGTTATTTAGGTACAGAATAGCAGCAGCCTAAATTACACAGTTAACTTCCTTTGTGCTGTTGTAGCTAAACATACAAAGGTGAGTTTAGGGGCATGGTAAGAATGAACTGCTTTGTCAGTATTGTGATTTACTGTAATAAATGCCATATTTTCATGTGCATTTAAATGTGTTACATTATTTCAAGAGATCCGAAGTAAGTTTTCAACAGTTATAATTTTCCTTTGTGCAGTTAGCACTTGAATAATACTGTGACTTGAGAAAGGTGAACTTTAGTTTTAGGACACAGGAGCAGACAAGCCAGCAATTATCACTGCACCAACAAAACAAGTGCCAGGTCAACAGTCCTGTGATGTTTTTATGATGCACTTCCATGCTTGCTTGTTTACGTCTTGATGTGGCTGTTTGTTTTGCGTAGGGGAAAGTTGCCCAGACAGCTTGCATGTCAGCCTGCCAACACCTGTCAACGTCCTTGATGCAGATGCTACTGGACAGCGAGTTGAAACAGATCAGCATGGGAGCCGTGCAGCAGTTTAACTTAGACGTCATCCAGTGTGAGCGTAAGTACACACTGGCCAGCGTGCGTGCTCTCTAGGAGCCTATCTTTAAATATTATGCAAAGTTGTATATAGAAGGACAGCTTGAAAAGAGAGAAGAAGGCCCATTTTCACTGAAAAAAAATTTTTGGGGGCAGCTTTAGAAGTAAAGCTAATTCCTTCCTAGGAAGAAATAAGTCTCTCAACTTCACGTTAACAGCCTCAAAGAGATTCACTGAAGTGGGAGTCTAGATCAAGAAGTGAGTGATTGTCTCCCTCGGGTCATTGCTGCCACCTCTCCTGGGACTCTCCCAGTGTCTTCTGTCAATGAACGAAGCAACCCCAGGCTGGCTGTTTTCACTTTTCTGAGCATGTAGGTTGTTGCTGGAAGACACTGCATACCAAGTGGTGTATCTTGTCCCTCTTGTCTTGTTCCTTGTTCCTAAAAATGCTTTCCAGCCTTGATAGCTGCAGTTACTCTTCTGCATTGTTTTGTTTGGGTCACGCGGTTTGCACCTTCTGTGGTCTAGTGTTGGCATTAGCTGATGAGCGTTAGGACTCATGTCGTCAGCCTTGTTATACATGCTTCAGATACGGCTTTCATCACACCCCAGTCCTACCTGGCCAGCCAGAGAACCCCGAGTTGCTTTCAAGCAGCATTCTCAGATGAACGCCTCCATGATTAAAGGATGGGAATCGCTGGTTGGCCCCTCCATGGACATTTGAGTCACTGGGAACCAGAGGGATTGCAAAAACATCTTCTGGGGGAAAATTTACAGTAATATATTATTTGTAAGACTAAAAAAATGTCAGCAGCCTTCAACTAAAACAGAAATAACATGGTTTTTCCCCCCTAGCAACAAATATAAAATATTTGTCTATTCTCTGTGTATAGTATATTCTGCTAGCGGGGGAAAGGTCTGCTTTTTCCTAGAAAGTAATTCTAGCTTTATTTTCCAAGAAAACTTTTTATTCTTATCAAAGTAAGATTCTCATTTGTAAAATATCTATCTTATATTTATAAAAGTACTTGACCCAAAAATATACCTTTTAGGGGCTGAAGAGATGCCTCAACTGTTAAGGGCACTGGCTGCTCTTCCAGAGGACCTAGGTTTAATTCCCAGCACCCACATGCCAGCTCACGACTGTATGAACTCCAATTCCAGAGGCTCTGACACCCTCACACAGACATACATGCAGGCAAAACACCAGTGCACATGAAATAAAAATAAAAATGCACCTTTCGATTTTTTTCTAAGATCACAATAATGATTATTCTCTTGGTACAGATTATTTTTACACCTCTCTCCATTCTCCCTCTCTTTTCCCCTCTATCTCTTCATACTGACTCTCTTATTTTTTCTTTCTCTTATTTTTAATCTGACTTTAATTAGTACACAGAGTAGTAGATTTTCTTGCAGCATTCTCATGTGTACTGCATTTCAGTAGACCACACCCACATAGCCTCCCTTTCTGCCTTCCCCCTTGGTTGGATCCTATTACCCCAGCATTACATTTCTACCCCCTTTTCTCATGCTGGGATTGAGCCCACGGTCTGGATTGATTCTAACACACATCCTACCACTGAGCAACAACCCCAACTTAAACGGGTTTCTTAAAAAATGTAAGAAGTTGTGTTTTGGGGTCGTTAGATTGCTTATGTCAATATTTTACACAAATATTTCTTGACTCATTTTGTATTATTTTGTCTTTTGTGTGGCTGCCAGCTAGCTGGTTCACTGTTAGCCAGTCACTTTCTGCCAAGCCTGAGTTCATTCCCAGAACCCACATGGTAGAAGAAAACTAAAGCTTACAAGTTGTTCTCTGACCTCTACATGTGTGTGGTGGTGTGAGCACCTGCTCACCTTTGTATACACCCCCAAAACAAATCAATATAAACGTTAATAATAACTGGTAGTTAACCCTCTCACTGGTTAGGTTGTTCTTGGTGACATGTGCTGCTGGATGCGACTGTCTGCTGTCCCTCTGGTTTCTGCAGAGAAGCAGGCGCTATGCCCCACCTCAGGCATCGCCTCCTGAGCCTCACTTCCCACTTCTACTCATTCCTTTGGTCAGTGATGAAAGGCACTTTTTAATCTCCCAGAGATGTGATAGGAAGAGACCACACCATTTCTGCTACCTTTAATGTTCTGCCTTTGATTGGCTTCTGCCCTTTAAAGCTTATCAGGCATAACTACTGTGGTCATTAATGTTTTTCTTGTCCCTTTTGACATTTTAATTGTAAAGTGTATGTATGTGTACACATTCATATGTGTGTGTGTGTGCATTCGTGTGTGTGTACATTCGTGTGTGTACATTTGTGTGTGTGTATGTGTGTGCATTCATGTGTGTGTGTATGTGTGCATTCGTGTGTGTGTACATTCGTGTGTGTGTATGTGTGTGCATTCGTGTGTGTGTGTATGTGTGTACATTCATGTGTATATGCAGTAGCGGCATGCATGTGGCAACCAGAAAGCAACATACAGGAGCTAATTCTTTCCTTCTGCCATGTTGGTTCCAGCACTCGAACTCAGATCATCACGTCTGATAACAAGTACCTTTGCCTGCTAAGCCATTCCATGGAAGCCCTGTAATTATTACTTCTTAACACAGTATCACATATTCAGTACGTGCTGAACAAATATAAATTATTTTGTGTTTATTTTACTGCCTCCAGTGTTAAATATTCTTTTCCAAAAGGTGTCTTTTAACTTGAAACAGTGAATTTATAAATATAAACATAATGGTGAATTCTCTCATACTTTCTCTGGTACAAAAAGTATGCACTCTTACCCATTTGCCACTTTTAGTGATTGCTATGTGTATTAATTGTGTGAAATGAAACTTTCTCTAATATTTTGAATATGTTAAGAGAATTCAAAAATTAGGTTTTAAATCATGTTTTAATTAGTCACTTTTTAAGTCTAGGGGAAAGTAATTTGTAAAGGTAAAGCTGATTTTTAATATTAATGTAGTATATATGTTGTTTACATGTTGGGACAGGAAAAGAAGAGTTGGCTAGATAAGGAAGGGGCAGCTGCAATGCTTAGTGAGGTTACGGCAGTCTAAGCACCATGCGTTCTCCTGGGATATGAAGAAGCAGTGCAGGCAGGTTTGTAAAGAATCACAGAAGCTAAGCAGTCACTGGACTATCCCACCCAACACAGTCATGGCATACATGTGCTCACGCTCCTGCGTGCTGAGGTCGTCTGGCTCTGGAGACAAGAGCAGGCGTGGAGCTGCATACTGTGCTGTAGATGGCCCTGTTGTGTAGGTCCAGCCCTGCCTTGGGCATCCGGTTTGAGGGATTAACTTTACTTCAGGAAATGTGTTTCCGTGAAACACACGTTACTCCGTTGAAGTTGACCTGAACCACTCGCTCTCTCAACTTCTCTTTAGGTGAGCAGTTCTGCTGTAAGCCTGGAGGCACCACTAGTCTATATTGGGTCCTTTTGCAAAGGATGTTCTTACCAAAAGGAAAACACCCAAGGGCTGTCTTCTTTATGTGGGTAGAGAAAGTTTGCCCTCTTCCAGGTGGACCCAGCTCCTTGCACAGCATGTGGCTGGCTGCTCAAGTGAAATGCAGACTAGATTCCAGTTGTCCGCAGCCTCCTGCTCCTCAATTGGTCACTTGGGAGACTGACAGCTTTCTGTGGCATATGTGCTTATAGTCATGAATCAAAACCAAACCTTCACCCCCCAAGTTAATTTGATGAAAACTGCTCTTTATCCTCTTAAGTGTTCTCCCCATTAATTTGACTCTCTTCTCTTCATGGCCACTATCTGATGCCCTATCTTATGGCTTAAGGGTACTATTGTAATATACACTTGGGCTGTCAAGCACAAAGTCCTATATGTGTACTTTATTAACAAAGCTTAGACTGAGGGCATGGTGGCACATACCTCTAATCCGGGCATTTGGGAAGCTGAGGCAGGAGCATTGTCACAACTATAAGATCAGCTTAGGCTACATAGTGAAACCTCCAGTGTTTTAAAAAGAAACAACAAAACAAAGGTCAAACTATCTTTTCTTCTTAGCCAGGACATACTTTGAAATAATCAAAGCTATGACATTCTAAAATCCATTTATGATGGGACTGGAGAGTTGGCACAGTCTACAAGCATGAGGACAGACCTGGGTTCTTACTGCCAGTACCCATGGGAAAAGCTGGGCACAGCAACACACATCTGCAGTTCCTGCCGCTTACCTTGCAGCCAGACTAGCAGAGTCAGTGAGCTCCCAAGTTCCTTGAGAACCATGTCTTGAAAAATAATATGTGTGTGTGTGTGTGTGTGTTTTGCATGTGGGTGGAGGTCAAAGGAAAACTCAGGGGAGTTAGTTCTGTCTTCTCTCCATGTGGGTCCCACGGACCAGCCTCAGGTTGCCAGCCGTGGCAAGTGCCTTTACTGCTGAGCCATCTTTCCAGCCTCACTGACGCTTTTAAATCAAGACTTGATGAAATCTGCATCATGAAAAGTTAACCTTAGTGTCACATGGAAATTAAACTGGACCGGGGTGCGGGTGGGGGCAGGTTGAAAGCGGGAGGACTTTTCCTTTTCCAAGATAAACTGAACCTGATATTAGGAAGTGAAAATAGAAACCTGAGAAAATTGATTGCAGATATTTTGGAAGAGGGAAATATATGAAATTAGTGAATTATTTGAATGTGATTAGATTAAGATGATTAGAGTTGAAACTGACAGTGAAAGAGACCTAGAGAATATATCCTGTAATCAGCAGAGGGTGTGAAAGGGGGAAAACACGGAGGATTTAGCTATTCAGGATAGATTAATTAAATTCTATTCCTCCCCTATGGAAATTTTAGGAAAGCTGCACAGTGATGCGCTCATAGTGAAAAGTCTGTAAATGTTTATTTTTGTTGAGGAGAAAAACAAATGACTAAACCAGGAAGTTGGTATGACCTGCACATCACTTTTGGGGTCCTGGCTTGTAACCACCTGGTCCTGCTGCACTTCACATCGGACCATTTAACTCCGTGATGTAAACGTAGCTGATGATGACTCCCCTTTGACCACTTGATACATTGCATAACTGCAGATAAGTGACCTTTTATTGCTTGGAGCTAAACAGTCAGGATTTCTTTGTTTCCTTGTGAGATTAATTTTTCTTTCTCACTCTGTCAGGTTTTTTTTTGTTTTTAACTTGTTCTAGTTTTTTACTACTTTTTGTAGCAATACTGAGACAAACTTGGTTTTAAACTCTTTGGATGCAGGAACATGGAACTGTATGTGAACGTATGAAGAACTTCTGTGTGTTTGGAGGAATCCCTCCCTCTTTTCAGTGGTCTTACTGTGTAGCCCAGGCTGACCTTACACTCATCCCTTTTCTCAGTGGTCTTACTGTGTAGCCCAGGCTGGCTTCACACTCAGTTCCAGTTTGAACTTTGCTTCTGATCCAGTTATCAGGAAGCCTCAGGATCTCCCTAGAACACAGGGTTTAGAGTTTAGGACTTCACAGATACTCCAATTAAGAAGGAGAGGCCCTAAGTCTTAAGGAATATGAAGGGTGTGGAACACTGAGGCGCATTGTGGGTATTACCTGCTTCCTCCACATCTGTAGGTACTTGGTATTTAGAAGACACAGTAGTACACAAGACAGGTCTCATCCTTACCTTCTTGCAGTTAAAGCCCAGTGAGGAGTCAGTAACTTCATTAACAAATATTAAAAATTGCTGAATCCTGTAAAAGCAATTAATAGTTTGAGAAAGCAGGCACACTCAGATCTGAGATCTCATAGTGTCAGGCAGGCCCAGCATATGACTGGAGTGGGTGTGCTTGCTCATCTCCATTATAACCACAGCACTAGTGTGTTTAGAAACTACACGTTCAGAAAAAGGAAGATAATTAGGCTTGTGTTGTTGGGAACTGCAGAGCTGAGCTCCTCTGAGAGCCACATTGAACATCTCAGCCTTTTACAGAACAAGATAAAATTCTTCTTGATTGAGGGTGATTTCCCATGCTTGTTATAGGCTGGTATTCTAAACCTGCACAGCTGGTTTTTTCGTGCTTATTAGTGTGTTATGCTTCAGTTGTAGGTACCTTGCAGATAGAAGTATATTGAAAAAAAGATATATCCTCTTACTAAGTTGTTACAAAACTGTCTGAGAAAATTTTCACCTTCTGACAGAATATCTGGTATTTCCAAAGCATCGGGAAACCACGTTCTACCCCATAAAATATATGTAATCTAGATACATATTCATATTTTCATGTATTCTACACACATATCTTTGGAGCTTATGATCGCTAAATTCATATCTACAGTTCATAGGGATTAGAAAAGCACTGTATCAATCTGGGCAGTGGTGGCACACACCTTTAAACCCAGCACTTGAGAGGCAGAGATAGGTGGATCTCTGCATTCAAGGCCAGCCTGCTCTACAGAGAGAGTCCCAAGACATCCAGGGCTCCACAGAGCAACTCTGTCTTGAAAAACTAAAATTTAAACAAAAAAGAAAGAAAGGAAAGAGGGAGGGAGGGAGGAAGAGAGGGAGGGAGAGAGGAGGTCAAAGAAAAGAAAAGCTTTATCAAAGTGTGCTAGCAGTTACTTTTCTGTCCTGGCCATTGAACCCAGGGCCTTGTGCCTGGTCAACAAGTGCTCTACCACTGAGCGACATCCTGGCCTTTTCTGCTTTGAGACAGAGTCTCACTACATCATCAGGCTGGCCTCAGAGTTGTGGTCCAGCTAGAATTACAGGTGTGCCAACAGAGTGCCCAGACTGACATCTATTTTGATGGTTAGTCATTGGGCATGAATAACTCTCAAGTAGTTCATCACTCTGAATAAAGACTTAACACATAAAAGCTAAAGAGAACAAAGCAAGCAAACAAAGCCTGCTAGTGGTAGAAATCTTTATTCTTCTTGTTGCTGGTGAAGATCATGATATCACCTCTTTTTAGCCTGGGCGCAGATCCTTGTCCCCAAATAAGAAGATTGAGAGGAAGTCATAGGGATGGAGGAAGAAGACTACGTCAGTGTCATGTTTACAAGGCGGTGAATGTTGCTACTTTGTTTGGATCAGATTTATTTCACACTTAAAAGCGCTCCAGCTGTTGATTGAGGGTACCGCGCTGAGGTTTCTTTCCAGGAAATGGAGAGGACTAGTTATTACTCTGTATCAAAATGGGATGATAAATATTCTTCTGGCTTCGGTTGCTCTGCTGCCAGCCACTAGGAATCTAATACAAATCAGAGGCATCCTGACAACCCAGAGCAGCGTCTCTGTATCAGGGAAACCACTAGATGGTGCCGTTCGTCATTCCTTCTTATGACTCATCCACACAGGTACTTAGCCTACCCAAAATTTGAGTTCCAAGTAGCTATTTTAATCTCAGCTTTACCAAGAATTATACATCTGTACATGCACATGTGTGCATACACACAGATAAGCAAGTAAAATGTAAAAAGAAGTTTTCTTAAAATTTGACAAGTTTTGTTTTTGTTTTTTGTTTAAAGAGAAAGGGAGAAGAAACTGGAGTTGGCAATTGACCTGCAAATTGTCCTCTGGTTTATATACATGCACATGCACCACACATGCATGTACACATACACACACATGTACTCACAATGAACGTAAAAATAAAGTCAACGTAGAGACAGCAAAGATTATGTTTGGGTTTTGTTTGTTTGTTGAGACAGGGTTTCACTGTATAGCCCTGGCTGTCCTGGAATTTACTCTGTAGACCAGGCTGGCCTTGAACTCCAAGATCCCAAGTGCTGAGATTAAAGGTGTATGCTACCACCATCTGGTTTTAGATTATGATATAAGAGATATTTAGAATTGCCTTCTTAGGGCCTGGAGAGGTGGCTCAGTGGTTGAGAGCTATTTTTCCAAAGGACCCAGGTTCAATTCCCAGCACTCACGTGGCAGCTCACAACTGTCTGTAGCTCCAATTCCAGGGGAATCTGGTACCTTCACAGACATATATGCAGACAAAACATCAATGCACATAAAATAAAATGAATAAATCTTAAAAAAAAAAAAGAATAACCGTCTTAAAAATTTTAAAGCTTAGAAACTATATTAAAGTATTTTTGGAAGATCATATTTATTACATGTCTTTTAAAAATACACTTGAAGGCATAAGTAAGTAACAAAGATGATACTATGCTAGGGAAATACGCACTTACTGTTTTTATTATTAAATGATTGCCTGAGGGAGAACAAGGAAATCCTAAAATATGACACTCTGGATGAACCAAGGAGTTTGAATACATCAGGGGATTTCAAAATACAGCCACCAGTGTATAAAAGATTATACTGTCCTTCATAGGGTCCTGAGTCAGTATTGATGGCAAAGAATTGTCTATGACTGTGTATTCCCCCATCCAGCATACACTTGTTTAGTACTTCCTGTACACCAGACACAGGATATATAAAGGTAAAAGAAACCTCTGCTTCCCAGGAACTTTGTGTTCAATAGATGAGCTCAAAATTTCAGTTTTTTGAAGAATGCATTAGAAATATCCTCACGCAGTCATTCTGATATAAATACCCTGAGTATGACAGGACATTGTGCCTACACTGCCCAACCTGTGGCTGTTAAGTTTAAATTGCTATGGAACAAAAGTATCTATTCTGTAGTGCATTTAAAGACCGTTCCCATCATCCCACGAGGTTCTGTTGGACCACAGTCATCCTAACCAACAAGCTAGAGAAAATGTTAACTACAGACTGGGCCTCCTATGGAGTTTATTGCTTGTTTCTTTTATCTCTGTGCTCTTATGAAACTGTTGTTGCACGCTTATTATTTTATAGGAATTAGGAATGAACATATGATTCTTATCGTTAAGGAGTTCACGGTTTTAGGAGAAAACTTAGACACATTTAGAAGGCAGCAGAATGGGCACTGTGGTAGGATTCATACAGGAAGTTACAGAGGAAACAGCTTACAGTCTCCAGGGATAATGGCAGTCTTCCACAGAAGGTGATGATTGAATTGAAGGGTAAAGTAAGAGTTGCACAGGTGGAAGGGGAGAAGAATGCTCCAGGCAGGAGGATCAAAGGCTTTATGAAAAGAGACTGGTGTGCACAAGGAAGGCTGGGCATCCTTGTTTGGAAAGAGTTTAAGGAAAGTATTAAGAGATCAGGCCAGAGAGAGAGACGAAGGCCACTTGTAAAAGACCTTAGTCTTGTTTTACTGTGAGAGCGATGGGGAACCATTAAAGGAGGCTAAACTTTGAAATGCCCAAGTAACAATTACATCTGACATAAATCACTCTGGAAGAAGAGGAAAGAGAAGCAGCCAAGAGAGCAGATGGGAGTGTTTAGTAATCCAGGCAAGAAATGATGATAGCTTGAGCTAAGAGCAAGATAGTGGAGACTCGGGGGAGGTTGTAGTGTTTACTGGATTTAAGTTTTAAAGAAATGAAGGGAAAAGTGTGAAGCTGCCAATCAAGCTGAGTAGCCTGTTATTACAACTGTTGTCTGTGTTGCATGATTTGAGATTGCTAAACCACCTTCTGTCCCTAAAAAAATATTTGAGAAAGAGCCCTGAGAGTTATAAACTGCCTGCATGTTGGTTAGCAAGAAACTGAATTCTTAATTGGATTTGGGGCCAATGGATAAAATGCCAGGATGCCCAATTTAGCTGTGTGGTCCTGGGCGAGTCATTTTACTTTTAATTTTTCTATGCTATAAAACAAAGAAATGGACCTGACTGTGGGGATGTTCAAAGTGGGTGTATCTCTTTGCTTCGAAGATTTTATAAGCTAACATCCATGTACCCTCTTTGCCAAAGTAAGTTGTTATAATGATCAAAGCAGATGGCATATGAGACAGTGTTTTATGAGCTGTAAAATGCTATACAAATTTATGATATTATAATTTTGACACTAAATTCTTGGGTTTAATGCCAGGCCAATGAACTTTTAAGTGTTGTCTCTTAAACAAGAATTGAGGGGGAAGAAATGAACAGATTCATTCTTTTTCTTTTTCTCTTTTTAACTTGTGGTGCCAGGAATCTTATCAGGACCTTGTACACTCCTGAAAACTGTTCCACCACTGGTCTAATTCTCCTGTCCAGATTGTTTTCAGCATAGAAAAAATATGAAGCTGGAGATGGTAGCACACACCCTTGATACCCACATCTGGGAGGCTGAGGCAGAAGGACCATAAGTCTGAGAATTAACTATATTACAATTGCAAGCATAAGTGAAATTGAGCTGCCTTCTGTGCCTTATAGGAAGGCCTTATGTGATCCTAAGTAGTTTTTAAATTAAAAGATGCTCATTTTTAAAAGATTTTTATTTTGGGAGGTATGTATAAGTATTTTGTCTGTCTGTCTGTGTGTACCATGTATATGCCTGTTTCCATGAAGATCAGAAAAGGTGGTCAGCTCCTAGAATTGAAGTTACAGATGGTTGTTAGATACCATGTGGGTGCTGGGAACGGAACCTTGGTCCTCTGTAAAAACAACAAGTGCTCCTAACCTGTGGGCTATCTCTTTACACTCTTAAGAAGACCCTTATTTTTAACAGGCTATTATATAATTTTTTTGTTTTTTATTACTTTTCTTTTCTTATATATACATTTATATTATTACACACATATACTATAAACTACCTACAGCAAGAAGAACCACAAAACAATCAGAAATTATATAAATGTTACATTCATAGTATTTTGGCTATTTGTACTTGGCAACCTTGAAGAAAACATCTTCCCAACTTGGTGACTCTAAAATTCTGAATGTAAATCAATATCTATTATATTTCATGTTTATCAACTCAAAACATGTATCCAGACCTAAAAACATCTTAACCCCTAAACAACTAAGCTTAATTGTAAAACTAAACTATCTGGTCTTTAACTTCATCAGACACTTGAGAAGGGATAAAACTAATTATCCGAGTAAACAGGAAGGGCGGTTAGCAACTTCTAAAATGAGAAGATGACAGAGACAGTTTGCTGCCTGAGCAGTCACCCAAAACCCTCTATAACATTGGAGCATCATCTTTAGCCTTCCGGTCCAATATATCTGACAGACGTAGTTATGAGGCAGGAACTATTGAGGACTTGCTTATCCTGTCTTGGTAGAGTTTGGCCGTCAACTCTGCCTATATCTAAGCTTGCCCATTTTTAGGCAGAATTCTGTCTGTGGCAGAAATGAGGATATTTTGCCCAGTGGCTGGTTTGCCACATTTAAAGCCATGTCCATAAGGAAGTTTATTGATGCTGATTATCTTCTTTGAGGTAGGCTGGGTGTTGCCAGGAGTTAACCTGTCTTATTGTCAAAGAATCTTTTAATTAATAAAAACATCTTTAAATGCCATATTCTGTAAATCTCTGAGGGTTTTTTTGGGTTTTTTTTTGGTTGTTTGTTTGTTTTTCAAGACAGTGTTTCTTTGTGTAGCCTTGGTTGGTCTGGACTCTCTTTTTAGACCAAGCTGGCCTTGAGCTCACAGAGATCTGCCTGCCTCTGCCTCCCAAGTGAGTCGCTAAGCTTTTTGAAGACCTTATATAACTATTTTAACTTATATAGAATCATATCTATAGGTTAAACCTAGGATGTATATTCTTATGATAAAAGTAGACTACTAGTTGACATGACCATGATTTGATCAACTAACAACTAACTTGTGTTACTTAATTATCCTAAGCAGCCTCCAATAGCATCTTCAAAGAATTGGAAGCAAATCTTGTATTATAGTTGAGTTGTATGGGTACAATATTTCATATGAGAGTAGAAAAATGTAAGTATGTGTGAAGAATAATCTTAAATTTGAACCTATATTAATATATAAAAATTAAACTTATTTTGCATCAATATATGAAATTCTATACCAGTGAATAAAAATAACCTTGTGACTAAGAAATAAGTCATTAAGTTGAGAAGTAGATTTGCTAATCTACTTTTTGTCCTATCATCCCTACATTTTATTATTCTTCAATTAAAGTCTAGTAGGATTAGAGAAAATCAGTTATCTGGGACATAGTAAGGAGTTGCCCCGCTGTATGATGCATGCCACTTTTTATTGTGCAGGGTAGCACTGATGGGAGTAAAGTACGCTAGCAAGTGAAAAGTGCTAGGCCTCCTTACTAAAAACTGGTCTTGTGGTACTAGAAGGCCCAAGAAAGGTGGTTTGATCATCTGTTTCATGTCTTAACCTAGACCCTAGTAGAGGACCAGGAAGTATGTTTGTAGGGGGGAGTGATGGCACCTCTTGGTTAGTTATAGTTAAAAGGTGCATATCAAAGGGGTTTGGTGCCCGTTAACTAGCCAGGCTCATCTATACTGCAGTACACCTAGTTGCTTGGGAGGCTGAGGCCGGAGGATCACTATTGCTCACAGATTGAGCCCAGTATGACAATATATGATAGCACTATCTAGAAAAAAAGAGGGATGGAGCCGGGAGGGAGACAGAGAGACAGACAGAGACAGAGACAGGCTGACTGACGTAGGGAGGCGTGATGGGGGGGGGGTGCTTTGCCAGTACCCTTACTTGCCTGCTGTTACTGTGAGCCTGGCTCCTATAGTTGGTCACCAGCTCAAGAGCTAAGGAGGAGTAATATTAACAAGAGAGATGAGCAGGGAGTGAGTACTGATGTGAAAACTACAAGAGAGAATGCAGAAAATCTAGACAAGCTAGACAGAATAAATGCATGATAATTCTCAAAGAATTTTGAGTTTTTTGAGTTTTTTAATACAAATGGAAAAAAGATTTTAGTGGAGGTCAGAAAAAAACTCTCAGTAGTAGTTTATTTTAAAAAAGATGTACATTCCACAAAATGCTGAAAATGAGAGAATTTTCATACTTAAGGTAAAGTTATTATTATCTCAAGAGCAGCAAGAACTCACTTTGATCTTTTTATTCCCCAAAGATGCCAAGTAGATTAGGCTGTGCTAGGCTTTCTTAGTTGTTTTTAATTATTTAATGTTGAGCCTTTCTAAACTGTTATTTTATTTTTAAATTCCGCTAAACTTAAGACTTACTTTTGGCATTCTACAACCCACATAGGCAGAATTATAAGTAGCTTCTAAAGTACTGGCTTGGTTAAGTTCTCATGTGGGCATTCTACAGTGTTGCTAAGAAAATTGAGATATTAGTGGGCAGGAGATCACAGATACTTGTGCAGAAAGGTAGAGTTGGCAGGCGAGCTGACTAGGCAGGGAAAGGCAGTTGCCGCCACCCCTGACAGCCTGCATTCTGTTCCTGGGACTCATTGGTGGAAGGAAGGGAGGGTGGGCTCTGGAAGCTGTCCTGACTTCCACGTGTAGGCCATGGCATGTATGTGTGAACACATGCACACGCAAAAGTTTTCATGGCGGCACCAGAGACATGGATCAGTAGCTAGAACACTGGCTGTTCTTCCGGAGGACCTGGGCTCAGTTGCCAGCACCCACATGGTGGCTCCGAACTGTCTGTAACTCCAGTTCCAGGGCACTGACACTCTCTTCTGGCCTCTGTGGGCACCAGGCACACACATGGTGCACAGATATACATTGGTAAAAAATTTTGGAGCTGGGAGACAACTCAGTAAAGAAAGTGTTAGCCATACAAGTTAAGTGTATGGCTCCCCCTAAATAAGCCAAGCTTGGCAACCGAGCCTGCTGTCCTCAGGCTGGAGAGGCACACAGGAGGAGTCTAGGACTTTCTGGTCAGGCACTTCTGCCAAATGATGATCTCTGGTCTCACCAGCAGACCCTGTCTCAGAAAGAAGTGTAGTGTGATTGAAGAAGACGCTCAATACTGACCTCTGGTTTCCGTGTGCACACATATGCACACCAGCTCATCCACACTCATATAATACTTGTGTGTACGCACACGTACAGTGAAGCTCTTTTTAATAAAATGAACTAATCATCTTTCATTTAAAACAAAGTACAACTAAAATGCAGTTCTTTTGTTTTTGGTTTTTGGGTTGTTGTTTGTTTGTCTGTGGGGGGTTGGTACTGGAATTTAACTGAGGACATTGTGTTTGCTGGAAAAGCACCCTACCCCTGAGCTATGCCAGCCCCTGTTTTTATTTAATTTGAAACAGGGTCTCCCTAGGTTGTCCAAGCTGATTCTGAACTCATTCAGGCCTTGAATTATCATCGGTTTTCCTGCTTCAGCCCCTAAGCAGTTTATTAGGATTAAAATCATTAAAGCACAAACATTACTGAAAAATATCTTGCATTTAAAAAAATCTTGTCTTAGGATGTTCTTTCATTTTGAAGAAAAAAACTGACTCTGTGACTTGAGCAGACTTCTTGACTTCATCCTGACTTTGCCGCTTAAACATTTTGCGTGTAGTCTGCACGCAAAGCTGGCTTCTTACCGTGGCCTCGGCCTCTTGTTAGCTAGAGGTGAGATGTTTATGTGTATGCTGTGTAGCTGAGCAGCTGTTCTGAATTGCATTGACAGCCGTGGGACTGACAGTTCCAAAGGGCTTCTGTAGTCATTCACCTGAGGCCAAAAAAGAGTCCAAAAACTTTACTTTGATTGAAGTGTACGATAACCCTTGTATCTTTTATTGTGATTAAAGGTTGCAGATTAAGTGGCAGGTTAGAAGTTTAGAGCCGTTAAAGTGGGTGTGGCAGTACGTACAGAGAGCATATCCCCTAGAAATCGAAGGCTGTAAGTGCTCTTTGAAGTGGCTGTATACAAACACTACAATGCTTTTGTAATGAGAAGAAATGTAGCAGTTAAGTTTTTGTGTATTTTTTCAATCTTGTTCTAATTCCTTTCTATTTTCTAAAATTTTAAATGTTAACTAGTGTTTGCCAGCTCCGAGCCTGTTCCGGGATTCCAAGGGGACACCCTGCAGCTGGCGTTCCTTGAGCTCAGACAGGTAAGAAGTAGTTTCTCTTGCCATAGTCTTTTTTCTTAAGGGTACCAGCGTGCTTGTTTGCCTGGGAAAACACGTTTTTAGAAGATGCTTTTTTTTTGATTGTTGTGTACTTGGCAGATATCAAAACTTTTGCTCATTTGGTGTCATAACTTTATGGAGGATTCCCACAATAAGAATATTATTTGTTTATTTTTGATAATTTTGTGGCAACATATAAAATCAGTAACAATATTAACATTATTGTTAGAACTCAAATTAAATGCAAATTAATTATTACTGGAAAGTCACCCCTTGTTTGAAATTTTATAAATGTTAACTTTTACAAAATTTTGTATGCCTCTAGAAAAAGGGATAAAACTAGATTTAAAAAATTAATTATTCATTCTTACATATTTTTCTGTTAAAAATGCTCTAAGTCTAGTGCCAAAGTGAGCTCTTCTTCCTGCCTTTTGTTTCCTTTCTGATTTTGACATTTCTGGTCTGTTGTAGTCTTTATTTTCTTTTCCTTTTCTGTCTCCTTTGTTTTTTCTTCTTAGTCCTTTCTTCCTCTTTCTTCTCCTTTTTCTTTTTCTTTCTTAATCCTAGGATTAAGGGGCTTAGTAAAGCTGGGGATTCAGAGGGTGTGGAGGCAGGGGGATTCCTTAGAGGGTTCAGGAGTGCGGGATTGACAGTGAGAGTGACTGCTGTCCTTGGCAGGGGACCATGTGGAGACTGAATTAGAACAAAGGAACTGACCAGCCAGGGTTATGGGTGCCCATTCCCTCTGGGCAAGGAGGCAGCCCTTGGTGAAGCGCCACCCAGGCTCTGAGCAGAACCTTATGGCACTGAGGCTTGCAGAAAGACCTGCTTGAACATTTACGGTTCCAATTTCAATAAATGTTTGCAGTTACAGCTCCTTTTGCTGTTCATGTACAGGCCGAATAGAGGCAGTGCGTATTGGTGCCTGCGTGTTCATGACTTGGTGAGGAAGTGTAATTGATGTAGATAGCAAATAGCATAAGGTAGCTTCATGCTGTGGAGTTTCAAGCTCCTTTGGAGGAGACAGGAACCTAAGACCCTGAGTCCTGGGGATGTGAGCACTACGTTTCAAGTCTGGCTTAACCTTTGCTGCTTACAGTCATTAGTTAGGTCGTATTTGAACAAGGACCATCTTCTTTCTGGCCTGTGCTAAGTTGGGAAGGGTAGCAGAAAACCAGGAAGTCAGACGCAGCTTCTATTTCATGTACCTGGGGAGACTCTATTTTAGCAGGTTCTTTCGAAGGACTTTCGTTGGTTCCATCTGTTCAGAGGAAGATAACGGAAGCTGAGGCTGCAGTGAGTTGGGACTAGGTTTCACTGTATGTTTCTCAGGTAGGTTCAGACCACGTGTGTACTGGGTAAGCTTCTGTGTTGGAAGGACATAGATGTTTTCCAACCCAGAGGAGATGACCGGGGAAAGTCCCCACATGAGAGTAATCTGTTCAGGAGACTTTCTGATCCCTCTGAATTTAGATGGTGCTAACTAGCTTACATATTACCTAGTATGTAGTCTGTAGGATTATGAATAAGACCATATAGCTTATGGAATTGCAGGTGTGTTGTCCCTAAGGGGACAACTATGAAGCTTACGTGACAGAGCATGTCCTAGCATACCTGAGGTCCTAGGTTTAAGATGAAAACAACAACAAACAGGCAAGGCATGGAGGTGACACACTTCTGTAATCTTAGCAAGAGCCTGCCTCAACAACCCCTCTACAAACAAAACCACTACTAGCAGAAGCAGGCCTCTCCTGCCCTCTGCATTGTATTAAGTATTAAGCAAACTTTGCTTTCTGTTAAAAAAAAAAAAAAAAATCTGTTCTTTCATTTGTGTAGATATGTTTGACCCCAGTACCTTCTTTCAAAGGGTCATTTTTGACAGCATGGAAGGCCACTTTATGAGACATGCTGCTCCCTAGGGGATTATTTATTAAAGTACACTTATAAATGTTAACATCTTGAGTCATAATTGAATATACTTTTAAAATATGTACACTTAAAAGGTGTTAAGTCCTGGTTAGCTTTCCCTTTAAATCAAAGCTGTTTGAGAGACAGTCAAGTGGACGTGAGACTCCTACTATGAATATGCATAACCATGGGATCTGTATGCATAGGGAGTTGCTAAAGTGCCTACCGTACAGGGATAGCTGTGGAAGCATTAAACCCCACTGTACCGTATGGTGGTCAGTATACAGTAGAAGAGATGAGTGGAGAGAAAACTCCCATCAGTTAGGTTTATTGTGTTAATTTTTTGTAGTCTTAAAAGGGACTTAAATTTTGTTCTTTTTGTTTGTTTGTTTGTGTGTTTTTTTTTTTTTTCTGAGACGGGTTTCCCCCTGGACTCCCTTTGTAGACCAGGCTGGCCTCGAACTCACAGTGATCCACCTGCCTCTGCCTCCCAAGCACTGGGAATAAAGGCCTGCGCCACCACACCCCAGTTAATTTTGTTCTTTCTTAATATTGAAATTCCTATATTTTTATACTCTAAAATGAAAAGAAACAACACATTCACCATCAGTTAAATTTTAGTGGTTTAGATTTAATCATTTCAAAAAAGTAGCTATATTTAACTGTATTTGCTTTTAAAATTAATTTTCAGTAACATAAAATGTATAGTATGAGAAATGTCAAAAAATAAGATTGATCTTGGAAACAAACGCCTAACATGAAGCGATCCAAATTCATTCTGTCCGATGTTACTGATTATTTAAATATAGATGCCTTAAAGTTTTGGAAGTGCTTTTATGTCTGACTTCGTAAATAGATATTATGCTCTTTCACATTTTTGTGAAGGAGTTTATAGCCAAACATAAAGGGGTACACGCACTTCTATTTATGTTTTAGTTGAGTTTCTGCACTTTTCCTTCTCCCCCCAACCCCTGGTCTGTGATCCATTTCTGTCTTAATAGAGTGGCTGACAGTTCTTTTCAAGTGTACTTAGAAAGGCAAGGGGCTCTTTTCATAGTATGTCTAAAGGGTCGTGCTTCTGGTTTTTAGCTTGAATTTGATACTGCTTCATGAATTGCTGGGTATGAAAGATTAGGAAGTCGGTGCGGTGGTCAGATTTTACCTGCCCACCCGGGCTTTGCCCTGAGGTCAAACTCCTGATATTTGCTGTGCTGAATAGAGGAGTTGATGACAAGTATGAATTGATACAAAAGGAAAGTTAGAACCATATCAAAGCTGAAGGCAAGAGAATTGGGACTCAATAAGAGACTCTAGTTAAAAGATAGATCATCAGGAATGCCCTCCTCTAAAGAAAAGGAAATAGCTGACCTGTGAGTGAAAAGACTTTATCATCCTGCCAATCACAGACTTGCTAATGGAAGCCAGTTATCTCAACAACATCTTAAGACCCACTAGCCTAACAGACAGTGTGGAGGATTAGTTGTCCTGGTGTTGCTATGGGGGTGCGCTGCCCCAGTCAGTTTAAACAAGCCGTTTAAACACAATTTGTACGTGTAAAGTTTTCTTACAAATGAAAGTTGTCATCTTCCCGTCTGAAATTAAGACACAAACTGATGGTATTTCATACACTCACAGTGTCACCTTTATTTAAAAAACAAAAACAGAAACAAAAACCTCAAAGTCCACTTTTTAAAAACAATCATGTGAGCTTAACTTGTGACATTCTTTTGACAATATACAAACCCCTTAAGCTGTGAAAGCTCTTTCATGATATGACTGTGTCTATAATATTCTATTCAGAGGTGGCCCATTCCCAGTGTAGTAGCAGTATTTCACTGAGTAGCACTGGAAACATGAAATATCCAGTACAAGTGCGTTTCCTGGGTAGCTAAGACTGTATTTTAGTCACAAAAACTTTAAAATGTTGTCACTTTGATGAAAAAGCTGAAAATGCCCCTCCTGTGTAGCTTCTAAGCACACTTCTCCCAGCTGAACACCCTGGTTTCTTGGTCCTGGCACTAAATCTTCTTTAATGGGTATAGCTTTGTGGTAAGTTACTTCAGCTGGCACAGTGCAGCTTCATTTGATGTTTGATTCTCCTCTGGGTAATATGTAGAGTTTTAAATTGGTTGAATGGTAGCAAACAAAACAGTCTCTTACCTCAAAAAATGTTGGCTGAGTTCTGTCACCGCCTCTCTGCAGGATTTCCTGAAGTGTCTTTCTGAAAACATTGATTTCTCACAATGAAAAGTGTTTCTTCAAAAAAGGTTTTCAAGGACTGGAGAGATGGTTCAGAGGTTAAGAACACTGGCTGCTCTTCCAGAGGTCCTGAGTTCAATTCCCAGCAACCACAGTGGCTCACAATCATCTATAATGGAATCTCATGCCCTCTTCTGGCTTGCAGGTATACATGCAGGCAGACCACTCACATTAAAGAAAAGAAAGAAAGGAAAACAAAGGTTTTCAAGCTGGGAGTAGAGCTCAGATGTAAAATATTTGCCTAGGATGGGTGAGGCCCTAGGCTGAGTACCACTACTGCGAAAGAGAAAGATTTCCAACCCACATAAGCTTGAGAGACACAAGAAACAGTTTGTCCTTTACTTACTCCTTTAGAGACTAAGTCAGTACATTAGAATTTTAAAGATAAAAATTCTGCAGCAGCCTAGCATTTTCTAAGATGGCCATAAAACCTCTACCTTGCTCATTTTGTTGTATGACATAAAGCATTCGTGGGAAACGCTGTCTGAGGGATGACTCTATAGATGTTTGCCTCTGAATGGAACCAGCATAATTTTAAACTACAGACTTTGACAAAATATGAATTAGATTTATTGTTTCACAAAGCTAGACAAGTTACTAAGATGACAAATTCAAAGGGCTCTCAGAAGTTTAGAGGCCACAGAACAATACAGGTTGTTGTCAAGGTTTCTGGTTGCCCACCAGAGCTGGATGGTAAGAACCTCTTTTTTTTTTTTTTTTTTTTTTTTTTGGTCTTTTTGAGACAGGGTTTCTCTGTGTAGCCTTGACTGTCCTGGACTCACTTTGTAGACCAGGCTGGCCTTGAACTCACAGTGATCCACCTGCCTCTGTCTCCCGAGTGCTGGGATTAAAGGCGTGCGCCACCACGCCTGGCCTAAGAACCTCTTGCTGAGTGTGCAGCACCACACACTTTGGTTGCAGGACACAGAGAACTCAAGCTGGAACTGAGCTGGAAACCTCGCTGCTGGCTACCATCATACGCAGCGCCTGAAGGTGTTAGGCCTGTAGGCTGTTAGAGAAAAGTTCCTGATTGTCTCTTGCTGAGCTATGGACCCTGTGAACTACACCACCAACCTTCCAGGCAAGATGTGACCACTGGTGCAGCAGTTGGCAAGACCATAGGTGGGGCCGGGGTGGTGGAGTGATGGTGGCTAACTACTGTCTGATTAGACTTTTGGCTGCTTCTCCAGAGGACCTGGGTTCAATTCCCAGCACTTACATGGCTGCTCACAACCACCTGTAACTCCCTTTCCAGGGCCTGATGTCCTCTCTTGGCCTTTGTGCATAGCTAAGAATCATATCTTAATTACAAAAAACTTTAAAATTTTGGCATTTTAAGACTTTCCAGCCTGTCTGGCTTCTGAGCATACTTCTCACAGTAAATTGAAGGTCTGTGGCTCACCCCTGTGCACCAGAAGAGGGCTTTGGACCCCTGAAACTTTTTATTATTTAAAAAAATTATTTATCATCATCATCAGCATCATTGTCATCAAATGTGTGATTCTTTACTATTAGTCAGGTACATCTCTTCTCTAAATACATTCTAGGCCATAATAATTAGGATTTTCTTTATCTCTTCTAGGATTAGGTCCTGATTTCAAACACTTGGTTTGGGGCAACAAGAGAAAAGGACTGGCCAGTCCACTGAACAATATGGATTGTGGAAAATATATTTAGATTTCTTAGCATCTTTCTTCTTGTTTTTACTAGTATTATATTAGTATTGGTGTTATGCCTGATGTCCATAGATGCCAGAGAGGGTTCTGAACCCCTGAAATGGGACTTAAGATGGTTGTGAGCTGCCATGTAGGTTCTGGGACTCAAACCCATGTCCCCTGGAAGAGCAGCCAATGCTTTTACCCCCTAAGCCATCTCATCTGACCCTAAGAACAGCTTTTCAAATGTATGTTGTAAGTTGCCTTAGTTAGGGTCCCTGTTACCATGATAGAGCACCATGACCAAAGCCCTTGTGGATCTGTGAGTTCAAGGCCAGCCTGCTCTACAGTCTACAAAGTGAGTTACAGGGCAGACAGGACCACACAGAGAAACCCTGTCTCAATAAACAAAACATAACAAACAGAAAGCCTGATGAAACTAGGAATAGATGGAACATACCTCAATAGAAAAAGGGCTATATATGATAAACTGGCACCCAACCTTGTACTAAATGGGGGGAAAACTTGGCATATGCAGGTCTCCAAACATTTAAATTAAAATTTCCCTAAAATCAAACACTCATAAAAAAGATGCCAGTCTTTCCTACTCATTCAACTTCGGCTTGAAGTTTTAACCAGAACGATAAGACAAGAGGAAGAAATAAAAGGAAGAAACCGTTACCTTTGTTTGCAGGTAACATTAGTCTACACTTAAAAATCACTAAAGGCTTCATCAGAAAACTCTTAGACCTGATAAATACTTTCAATGAAGTAGCAAAATATAAAATTGACATATGGAAATCAGTAGCTTTTAAGTAGCTTTTTTCATATCCCAATAGTGAGCTTGACAGACCAAAAAAATCAGAAGAAGGGAGGCAGGGAACAATCCACACACCTTAAGAATAAACTAT
Source organism: Acomys russatus (assembly GCF_903995435.1). NCBI lineage: Eukaryota > Metazoa > Chordata > Mammalia > Rodentia > Muridae > Acomys > Acomys russatus. The sequence goes on from NC_067141.1 coordinate 56,932,460, forward strand.
TAAAGAGGTGACAGAGTCCTGCGGTGAGAATAACACCCCAAGGAAAGAAAATGAAGAAGGGATAGAGGGACACTCCATACTCATGGATAGGTGGAATTAAATTTATGAAAATATTACCAAAAAAGGATTACAGATTCAGTGCAGCCCCCATCAGAATACCAGTGACATTCTTCACAGAAGTAGAGGCCAATTCTAACATCATATGGAAGCACCAAAAAATCCCCGAATAGCCAGGGTAATCCTTAGCAGAAAGAGGAATGCCAGAGGTATGCCAATACCTAATCTCAAGTCATATCACAGAGACACAGTAACATCATAGCACTGGCACAGAAATTAGACATGTAAGACCTGTGGAATAGGAAAGAGAATTCAGGGTGGCTTAGTGGTTAAGTGGCTGGTTAAGAGGTTGCTCTACCAGAGGTCCTGAGTTCAATTCCCAGCAACCACTTGGTGCCTCACAACCATCTATAATGGGATCTGATGCCCTCTTCTGTCATGTAGACATACTTGTAGATAGAGCACTCACATAATACATAAATAAATCTTTTTTTAAAAGGGAATTCAGAAGTAAGCTTACATAGCCACAGCCACCTAATTTCTACAAAGGTCAAAAGCAAACTCCGAGAAGGTAGCTGCTTTAACAAATGGTATTAGGAAAACTGCATTTCCTCTGTCTACAAATGAGCTCGATCCATATAGCACACAAACTAACGTGCTATCAGAGGCCTTGACATGAGACAGAACTTTGAGGCTGCCAGAGGAGACCGTGGGTGGCTGCAAAGATGGAGACAGGGAAGGACTTTCTGAGGGTTCCAGAGAGGCCGCGCTACAAGTGCAAGGCTTGACAACTGGGGTTGCAGAACACCAGGAAGCCTCAGCATAGCCCAGGAAATAAACATCACAATGAAGAGCTAGCTACGTAATGGGGAAAATATTTGCCAATTACACATCAGTGAATTAATATGTAGAGTATATAAAGAACTCCAGAAATCAAGCACCAAGGGTGAGATGAACCAACAGGTGAAGGCACTTGCCGTAGAAGCGCGTTGAGTTTCATCATTAGAAACGGTGTAAAAGTAAAAGGAGAGAGCCAGGTCTCCCCAGTTGTCCTGTGACCACCATGTTTGCTGTAGTGTACACACGTGCATACACACACACACACACACACACACACACACACACACACACACAAACACACACAAATACTAGTGCACACAACTAAAAACTCAAATCATCTTATCAGTAAATTGGACTAATGACTTATAAATAGTTCTCAAGTAAAAAAAAAAAAACCATAACAAAACAAACAAACAAACAAACAAAAACCCAGATAGCCAGTAAATATTTAAAACATCCCATATCCTTAGCCACTAGAGTAGCAGTTCTCAACCTTCTGATGTTGTGACACCTTGATACAGTTTCTCATGTTGTGCTGTCCCCAGCTATGAAATTATTTTTGTTGATACTTCATAACGGTAATCTTGCTGCTGTTTTGAAGCATAACATGGATATCTGATAGGTGAAAGGGTCGTTTGACACATACCCCTCAAAGGGCTTGTGGCCCACAGGTTGAGAGCTGCTGCATTAGAACAATTGCAAATTAAAACTGCTTGAAGAACTCACTTGGTCCCTAATAGGGGCCTGTAGGGGCTCACAGGAGACTGAACTCAAGCAGGGAGCATGCATGAGTCTGACCTAGGTCCTCTGCGTATATGTAACGGTTGTGCAGCTTGGTCTTCATGTGGGACTACTAACAGCAGGAGTGCATGAGTCTGACCCAGGTCTCCTACACATATGTAACGGTTGTGCAGCTTGGTCTTCATGTGGGACTACTAACAGCGGAAGCAGGAGCTGTCTTTCTTTATCCGTTCTCCCTACTGGACTGCCTCTTCTAGCATCAACAGAAGATGTGCCCAGTCTTACTGCAGGTTGATATGTGAAGCCTGGTTGGTACCCATGAGAGGCCTTCCCTTGGTGGGGAAGGACTGGGAGGAGAAGAGGGAGGGGAACCTGTGGTTGGGATATAAAGTTAATTTATTTATAATACATCCCTTCAGAAAACCTGCTTGAAGATTTTTTTTTTGAAGATTTATTTATTTATTTATTTATTTTGGTTTTTTTCGAGACAGGGTTTCTCTGTGTAGCCTTGGCCATCCTGGACTCACTTTGTAGACCAGGCTGGCTTCGAACTCACAGCGATCCGCCTGCCTCTGCCTCCCGAGTGCTGGGATTAAAGGCGTGCGCCACCACACCCGGCTGAAGATTTATTTTTAAAGATTCTGTTATACCTCATTGAGAATGGCTGGCACTGAGAAAGCAATGAATGCTGACAAGAATTTAGGTACAGAGGAGCCTTACACATTGCTGGTAGGAATGCAAGCTGGCATAGCCACTATGGAAATCTCTGCAGAGGTTTCTCCCAAAACTGAATGTAGAGCTACCATACGACTTACTCTCGGCTGTACACAGAAGAACGCCTAAGCTCGGACACCACAGAGACGCTTGCACATCCACGCTGATTGCTTTACTCTCTACGGGAGCCAAGAAGTGGAGCCAGCCCAGGTGTCCATCAATAAATGCATAGATGAAGGTACATGCTCATAAATAAAAATGAAGTCAGATTTCCAAGGAAATAGAAGGAATTAGATAGCATATCAAGCAAAATAAACTTATCTCTGAAAGATAACTACTGCATGCTTTCCTTCATATATCTAGGAGTATGTGTTGGGGGCCAGTCATGGAACGATAAGGAGGTTAGAAGGGTGGCTGGGAGCAGAAGGAGGGTAATGGAACACGTGCGACTGTAGCGGAAGGAAGGAAGCCAGCCAGAGGGAGCGAAGAGTAACAGTGGAGGAGGAGACGAAGAAGAACAAAGTATAAGAATCCATATATATAGTGCCATAATTAATAAAACCATCACTTTGTATGGTAACCTGAAAAGGTTAATTTTCAAAAAGTGATGAGCAGTGACTGAATACCGAGTGACTGTAAAGTGGCATTTCCTAGCCTGTGGTTTGGGAAAATGAGTTACGAAGAAGAAGAATGGTGGCCAGATCAGTACAGGAACCCTGGAGGCACGCTCCCCTCTTACAGCCTCACTTTGTTAGCATGGTAAAAGCTTGGGGCAGCTTACCTTGCTCTCTGCCAAACTCGACTGCATGCAGATTTCTTAATATGCTACAAAGCAGAGTTTTGTGTGGCACAGTTTGAAAGCAGACTTACCTAAACCACTGTTACGTTACGTACAGGTCTCCAGACTGTGTGTGAAGTCTCTTACCACTAAGGGCTACAGCGCTGGGCATCGTGGTGCACACCTTGTCATTCCTACACTCCGAGGCAGAGCAGGCAGATCTCTGTGTGTTCAAGGCCAGCCTAATATATAGTGAGTTCCAGGACAGCCAGAGTTAGGTAAAGAGACCTTGTCTTAAACAAAAAAGAAAAGAAACAAAACCAAAAAATCCAAATGGTTACAATTGTAACTAGATATGCTTTTAAATCGATAGGCGAACTCTTTAAGTATTAAAATGTAAACAATACAAAAATGATGAAAATGGTTTTCAAAAACAATTTGTTGAACTTCCTTTTTTTAAGCATTCAGCCGACTTTGTGAAAGATGATAATTGCTAGGGGATTAATGCTGCTTAGGGGCAGCAAACCAGGCAGGCGGTTACACAGAGTAACTTGTTTTTAAGAAGCATGAAATGGCAACACAGGATTGCTTGTGAAGAATGAAGAGATTTAAGCGGGAAATTAAAATCCTAATTCATGTAGCCTTCAAATCCTAACAAATGTCAGATCCCTCACTGAATCAGCATAGACTGTGGTTGTTAAACTGCATTATGCACACGTTCATTGTATGGGTTTTTTTTCTTACTAACATTGTTCACATATTATAAATGAAAAGGAAAAATGGGTAGGATAGATATTTTTCTGAAATGATCAAGGTGATTTTTTTTATTGTTTTCATTGTTAGAAAGAATGTCTTATACAGTTAAAAAGGAAATAGTTTGAAGTGACTCTTTTAGTGCAATTGCATATTTCCTTGACAGACTGTCTAATAATTGCCAAATTTAGATCCTTAAAGCAGACCCAGAATGTCAGAAAGAAATAGCACTGCTGTATAAGGGTATCATACAGAAGATGAAAAGGCAGTTAGACTTCTTTAGAACTTACAGAATGTCTTGGCCCAGCTGGCTTCTTTTGCATGTTAATTTAGCTGCAGGCACTTGTGGGTAGAGCAAGAAGAGACACAGAGCTCTGTTAGCAGATCTCTTTACCAATCCCAACTCCTCCTGCCGTATGTCAGCAAGCAACCCTCTCAAACCCCACCAAAAACCCAAACTGACTTCAGCATGATATAGCCATGCTTTACACAGGCAGTCAATCCAGGGCTCTTCCTCACTTCATAGATTTGTGTTAATCACATGTCAACAGTGTACGTATGGTTTTGTTTTTTTCAAGGCAGCGTTTCTCTGTGTAACCTTGGCCGACCTGGAATTTGCTCTGTAGACCAAGCTGGCCTCGAACTCACACTGCCTCTGTGTGTATCACCATTGCCAGGCCAGATTTTGTTTTGTTTTGTTTTGTTCCTCTTGTTGTAAAATTATAAGTCTGGACTTCTCAGAATACTTCATAAAGATGAAGCAACTGTTAGCCACAGCCATTGTTTATTTGTATACTCATTTATCTACTTAAATTTCTGTCGTTCTTTGAGACTGTCTGGTCATGTAGGGTAGGCTGTCTTGGAACTTGCTGTGTTGCCTGTGCTGGCCTCTGTTTTGAAAGTGTTGGGATTACGGACGGTCATGTACCACCATGCCAGAGGCTTCACTTATCTGGTCACTCTATCTTACTGCTTTACCACAAAATCTAGTCGGGAGATTTGTGGATTTCTATTGTTTTATTTTCTATAGCTTTTATCTCATAGAGAAAAAAATCACATTACAGAATTCTTTGCATGAGTTTTGGTCATGGATTCTATCCTGGAAACGATGAGTTGCTCTTAGTGGGTCATATGGAGTTTTGTTTGTGTGTGTCTTCTTCCTGAGAAGAAAGCATAGTGTTGCCATTTCAGAGGAACCGTGTTTGACCTAAAAGTTGTTACTAAGCATCATTACTCTAGTGGTGGTTCTCAAACTTTAGGTCTCGACCCTTTGAAGTTGAACAACCCTTTCACATGGGGCCGCATATCAAATATCTTGCATGTCAGATACTTACGTTGTTATTCATGACACCAGCAAGACTATAGTTATAAAAAATTATAAGTGGGATAATTTATTGATGGGGGTTACCACAACATGTGGAACTGTATTAAAAGGTCTCAGCATTAGGAAGGTTGAGAACCGCTGCTCTAGAGGAACTAAAAGCTGGTCAGATGAATCCAGATCACCAAGAACGACTCTAACCTCAGATGTTCTTCATGTGTGTACAGACAGGTGTTTGAGCACATGCTCTGGCACTGCTTACGTGCTGGGAAGCCCATGGTGACTGAGACAAGCAGAATGCTGTTCTTACAGTTTCATTGCGATTTTCAGGATTACATGTTAGAAGGAGAATCCACAACAGACAGTGATGATTTCAGGTAGCTTCAGATGGAACTTCAAAGAGCTACCAGACGGTGTGAGAAAAGGAAAACATGCATGTTGTGGTGACAAAGTGAAGCAGCCATTTCAGGCTTACTGATCAGGAACTCCTTTTTGAGGAAGTAAAGGTAACTGAATGAGCTGGAAAGATATGCAAATATAGAAAGTGAAGAGTCTTAAAATGTGCCAAAAGACTGAAAAGTGATAATGGTTCTGGATGTTATGCAGTAAGCCAGGGGAAGAGGTGAAAATGGCACAGGAGGATTACCAGCACAGAGTATCCATGCAGGACCTTGAGAAGGAGTTTGGGATAGTAGATGTAATGGGGGATTAACCAAGATGTCTGAAAGGCTATCTTGTTCTAGCTTACACTTTGAAAGGTTATTCTGATTGCCTTAAGGAGAGTAGATATTTAAAAAGACAAAAATAGAATTAAAAAAATCAATAAGATTACTTAGTATTCTCAGAGAAAGACGATTGGGTTGACACTGCATATTGATAATGTGGTTGACACAGCGCTGTCATCATATGGACTCAGGATTTTTATTTTAAGTATTAACATATAGTTGAGCTTCTCCTGAACAGCTGGTTTGCTTTTATCCTAGCGCTACTGTGCTTTCTGATTAGCCCTGGTTTTGAGCTAGAAAGCACAGGTGTGTGGTACAGCATCATTTGCATTCTGAACATCCCATCATCTTCTCTCCCATGCTCGCGTTCCCCTGGCCCCGGATTTTCCGTGTTACTTCTTTGTGTTGATTTTGCACCTATCTCTGTAAGTTGTCATAAAGCCCTTTGGAACAATGTGGTTTATAAATAAACATTTCTTTAGGGGAATCCTAAAATATTTTACAGTCAGAAGTACTATATATAGATGTATTTTCTTTACCTTTTTACTGAGTAAATCTTGCTTGATTTCCTCAAACAAGTAGACAGTGGTGGGGGCCTGTAACCAAGAGGTGGCCTGGAAGGTTGTGAGTTTGAGGCCAGCCTGGGATGTACTCTCAGGCCCTGCTTCACCAGACAAATGAAGAAGAGACTGAGAGATGGGTTAGTTGGAATCAATGGAGTCAGTGTTATCTTGGCTAAAGGACAGAAGCTTGAAGAGTGTGACTAGGAAGCCTCAAGGTCTGCTAGTGAGACCTGTGTTGAACAAGACAGCAGAGACTGCATGGGCTCCTACCTCACCTGATAAGTAGAGTGTGACCTTGGAAAACAGTTTACCCAGCTGTGTCACAAGTTTATTTTAACAGGAAACACTGTATAGTTTACTTCTGGAAGTGATTTCTTTCCTGACATGGTCAATTGTCATTGGTAAAGCTAGTGACTTGTGTGACACTTAAGGGACCGATCAATTGGATTGGGTGACTGGCTGCCATCATCCTGTACCTAGTGTATTTCATTAGAACAGGGGCAAGATGGTGGCCCCAGTGAAAATAATAGTGAACTACTTGGAGCTGGTATTTCCTTCCACCAGGGCTTGAGAAAGGAAACACCCCGGACATCCACCTTCTTGTCCTTTGCATCCCCCAACTTACTTTCTTCTACCTTTCTATATCCACACTCCTAAATAATTACAGGGTACAAATTTTAGGGAAGAGGTTCTGTCAATCATCATAGAAAAATAGGAGACCCCTGTAAGCTTGCAGGACTCAAATTGCACGTGACTCGAACAACCTTGGATTCTGTCCTGAGACATGCACAAGTCTTAGAAGTTATGAAGGAAGTATTTGGCCACAATTCTTGCTGTGGAGACTGGGTGTCTGCCAAGACTTTACTTTGAAATTTCTGTCTTCTGTTTCTAGTCTTAAGGCATCATAACATACAATTCTTCAGCTGTTAGTCTATTTTATTCTTTTATGAAGAAGTCACTTTTAAATAACAATTATTTCCACTGTAATTAGACAAATCTTCTTTTGTTTGCATCATTTTTGTTACCATATTGTATATACACCCTGCTTGCTCAAACCTGCCCATGTAACTCCTTCTTGGGAACTCTCTTCAGGAGTTTCAAAGTCTTCAACTTCTTAAAGTATTAATGAGATTTGCCAAAGTTGTAGTATCTGAACACTTGACTAGATAGAGCGGCAGGACCATATGCTTGTCCACACAGCTCCTCCAGTAAGCTCTTTCTTCTTCAGACAATGCTAAATTCATCTCAAGTGCCAGAGACTTAAAGGAAGATGTATTTGGGTTTACTGATGAATACAGCAAGACCAGACATCTCACAGACTCTACTGTAAGGTCCAGACAAGAGAAGACTACGCTGCCCCTTGGGAACACTTAGATCATGAAGGATTCATCTGAAGCTAAATAGCGTTTGTCTTTCTCTTCTTTGTGCTTCAGGGCCATAACTGTAGAAGGTTGTGGTTTATGTTTAAATATGTACAACCTTCGGTTGATAATACACATTTTGAACTCAGGTTTTTCACTGTTATTTTAAGAATTAAGTTTAAGGTGATTTATGGTGTGGGAAACTATTCTTTAAAATGAAGGATTTTCTTTTTTGTCTCTCTGCTAAAGACTGCGTGCGCCAAGGGCTTTGTATGTACTGGGCATGTACTTTACTACTGAACTATGTCTTGGCCCAGTTTCTCACTTTAAAATAATCACACACCCATAAGAAGTTACAAGCAGGTCCCCAGGACACCTCACCTGGCTTTATAGCTACAGTATGATTATCACGACCAGCAAAGTGTTTGAAACGTATCAAACAAAGAAGCCTTCATTTCTCCCCCTTCTCTTCAGTCCCTTAGAGTAACCCTTAGAGTAACTGCTTCCTTTAAAACCTTTATAATTCACACATATAGATGAATACACAAGAGCTTGCACCGTTATGCTTTGTTTTGAGATACAGTCTCACAAGCTGGCCTTGGATATGACCTTCCTACCTCAGAGCCCCGAGTGTTGAGATTGTAGCCATGTGCCATCACACCTGGCTTACTCATTTTCTTTTTTTGCAGAATGAGTGACTGGGGTGATTTATATTATACAATAACCAACATTTAAAATACAACATACTGCCATTTTATGTTGATTAATATGGATCTACTTTACTCTCTGATTTATTCATGCTGTTCTGTACTATGAACAGACTATAATTTATTGAAGCGCATGTCCTTGTTGTTAGACATTATATAATCGTAAGATTTCTACTATAAGTAATACCACAGTTAATATCCTTATATAGTGAGCAATAGTTGGCTTTTAAAAGTGATATTTCTATATACTGTCAAAAGTATACCAATCATTTTAAAAAGAGTTACTAAGCAACGTGACAATAAAATAAACAGATATGTGGAAAAACATAGACCATGTAAGTGTATAGATAGCAGACTTAGGCTTTTCTTATTCATGATGGAAGCATTAGCAGTCTTCACTTTTGCAGGAGTTTTGTTTTTTGGTTTTGTTTTGTTTTGGAGGAAACAGTGCTGGGGATCAGACGCAGGCGTGCTAGGCAAGCACTCCACCACCTGACCACATTCCCGAGACGGTTTGATTGATTTTAAGATAAATTTTCAACATGCCTCCGTAGACTGAAAATTATAAGCCAGCATATAAAGTATAGTCTCAGATGTAAATGTTCCTAAGGTCACCAGTATTCTTACTGTTTTTTTCACTGAAATAAATAGGCTAAAGGTCCCAGGGCAGCCCGCCACAGTAAAGGGTAGAGGTACCCTGGACTTCAGTGAGTATTATACATGCAATCATATTTATTAAATGTCAACCCAGTAGTGGCAGTATTTAACAAGGAACTTTTTGTTTGTTTGTTTTGTTTTTCAAAACAAGGATTCTCTGTCCTGGAACTCACTCTGTAGACCAATCTGGGATTGGTGGTCCTCCTGTCTCTGTCTCTCAGTGCTGGGATTAAAGGTGTGCACCACCACCATCCTGCAGGAAACTCTTTTAGAAATGAACTCATTTTGGGGCCAAAATTCCTAGCATTCATTTATAAGTACCTATGAGGGCCAGTGAGGTGACCACTGTCTTCCAATTTGGATGCCTCAAGGAAGTATTCATAGTCTGCTAACATTTTTGTTTTGTTTTGTTTGAGACAGGATCTCACTGTGTAGCCCTGGCTAGCTTGGAACTTGATCTGAAGACCAGGCTGGTCTCAAACTCCCAGAGATCTGTTTGCCTTTGCCTCTGCCTCCTGAGTAGTGCTGGGATTAAAGGTGTACCCCACTCACTATTCCTGGCCCAGTGCTAACACTTAAGGGAATGCATTCCTTCTCATCTGTATTGGTGTGTGTGTGTGTGTGTGTGTGTGTGTGTGTGTGTGTGTGTGTGTGTGTGTGCGCGCGCGCGTGCGCATTTTTGAAAGAGCTTTTGATTAATGATGATGGTTAGGGAGTGAGGCAAAGGCCAGGCTGACTTCAAACACAGCAATCCTCCTGCCTTGGCATTTTCAGACACAGACACACACACACACACACACACACACACAGAGACAGACTCATTAGGTGTGCATCCCTCACCCTGGCTGACTGAAGTACCTGAGTACTCAGGGTAAGTGGTTTCTCTTCTAGCTCTGGTTATCTGCTGCTCTTCACCTCCTGATCCTTTTCTCGTTTCATCCTCATTGTGTGTAGTATATATTATTTCCTTTCATTTTGTCCTTCATCTTGCCATTTGAAATTCTCCAGTCTGGTGTAAAATGGCCCTAGCCGTCAGCTGTGTGGCAGACATATTTCTTTCCTTTTTTTTAAAATTAATTTATTCTTGTTACATCTCAATGGTTATCCCATCCCTTGTATCCTCCCATTCTTCCCTCCCTCCCATTTTCCCTTTATTCCCCTCCCCTATGACTGTTCCTGAGGGGGATTACCTCCCCCTGTATATGCTCATAGGGTATCAAGTCTCTTCTTGGTAACCTGCTGTCCTTCCTCTGAGTGCCACCAGGTCTCACCCTCCAGGGGACATGGTCAAATGTGAGGCACCAGAGTACGTGAGAAAGTCATATCCCACTCTCCACTCAACTGTGGAGAGTGTTCTGACCATTGGCTAGATCTGGGTAGGGGTTTAAAGTTTACCGCCTGTATTGTCCTTGGCTGGTGCCTTAGTTTGAGCGGAACCCCTGGGCCCAAATCTGCCTATCATAATGTTCTACTTATAGGTTTCTAGGACCCTCTGGATCCTTCTACTTGGCTATTCTCCCATGCTTCTCTCATTTAGAGTTCCAATAGGATGTCCTCCCCTCTGTCCCAGTTTCCTGGTAAGTGAAGGCTTTCGTGGGACATGCCCCTTGGGCTAGTATGCAGATATAAGTGAGTATATACCATTTGAGTCTTTCTGCTTCTGGGTTAACTCACTCATTATGATCATTTCTAGCTCAATCCATTTATCCACAGATTTCGGGAATTCCTTGTTTTTAATAGCTAAGTAGTATTCCATAGTGTATATGTACCACAGTTTCTTTATCCATTCTTCTACTGATGGACACTTAGGCTGTTTCCATGTTCTAGCTATTATGAATAAGGCTGCTATGAACATGGTTGAGCAAATTTTCTTGTTGTGTGCTGGAGCATCTTCTGGGTATATTCCAAGGAGTGGTATAGCTGGGTCTTGAGCCCTATTCCCATTTTTCTGAGATAGCACCTGATAGATTTCCAAAGTGGCTGTACTAGTTTGCATTCCCACCAGCAATGAAGGAGTGTTCCTCTCTCCCCACATCCTTGCCAGCGTGTGGTGTCGCTTGAATTTTTGATCTTAGCCATTCTGATGGGTATAAGATGGAATCTCAGAGTTGTTTTGATTTGCATTTCCCTGATGACTAAGGAGGTTGAGCTTTCTCAGCCATTTGATACTCCTCTGTTGAGAATTCTCTGTTTAGTTCCAAGCCCCATTTCTCAATTGGGTTATTTGGTTTGGTGGTGTTTAATTTCTTGAGTTCTTTATATATTTTGGATATTAGACCTTTGTCAGATGTGGGTTGGTGAAGATCTTTTCCCAGTCTGTAGGCCAGACATATTTCTTGGTCTGCTCTTCCTGTTGTTCTGGGGGCCCCTAACCTGCACCATCTAGTATATAGTGCATTCTTTTCCCGGCTGCTCTCTCTCTCTCTCTGTTGTGGGACGCCAGGTGATGGTGTTGGGCCTTTTGTTCATCTAGTGTGCTCTATAAGTTCTCCAGCCTGCTTTTTTTTTTTTTTATAAGGTTTTAATATGTCCTTGTGTTCATACAGTCCCAGGTTACTTTGATCAGTTTATAGGTGGGGTCCCTTTATTTCCAGTTCATTCCTTGTGGGCAGCGCTGAGCAGGCCATGGTGCCTACGTGGCCGGCAAGGTGTGAGTCACCCTTCTTCTGCATTTCTCCTCAGAGTGAGGTTAAATGTGAAATAGAGTCACGCAGGGCAAGGCACGGCTGAAAGTTACTGCTCTATGCCGTGTGAAGTAATGCAGAGCAGGGCGCAGTCTCCTCTCCACAGGTTCCACCCAAGATAGTTCCTCAGGTCTTTTCTTCCATGCACCACCACCTGTCAAATCCTCAGTTCTTAAGCATTATCTGCTATGCCATGGCACTGTTGATGTGATTAGCATCTGGCTAGCAGTTATGGCTGTGTGACTGTCTTTTCCATTACACTTACATTTTCTTCACTACAATAAATAGGTCCTCCATCATAGTGCCAAATGTAGTGCTTGTCATGATCCCTTTATTACAGAAGAGGAAGTTGAGACCCAAGTTATAACTCCTTTAAATGGTTAATTCAAAATGCAGCTAGCTTTGTTTCTTACAACTTCGGTTGGATGGAAATATAGTAAGGCATAAACCTTGGGAGACAATATGGGTGCCTATTATGGAATGTGCCCAGAAATATGAGAATATTTATTTATTTTGGGTTTTTTTTTGAGATAGAGTTTCTCTGTGTAGCCTTGGCTGTCCTGGAATTCGCCCTGCAGACCAGGTCGGCCTCAAACTCATAGAGATCCATCTGCCTCTGCCTCCCAGTGCTGGGATTAAAGGCATGTGCCACCACACCCAGCAAAACCTTAGTTCTTATGCATTCTCTTACTCAAGTGAAATATCAGATTGTTAGTGGTAAGGGGACAGAGACGCAGCTGTTTGCTGTCACCTTTAGCAGTCTGAAGAGCTCCTCAGACCTCACTGGGATCCATGGCTTTGATGTGGAGAAGAATTTCAAGATTCTCCAGTCTGATGGAGCAGAGTTAAAGATTATTATTGAAGGCATTTTTATTTTTAATATAGATGTGAGAGTGAAGGTTAAGAGAGAAAGAGAGGCACTCAGAAAGAGCGAGGTGGCCAAGCGTGGGTATAGGCTTCCCAGAGAAGAATAGAAGAAAGTAAGGCTCCCTGAGCTGTGGGTGTGGCTCCTCAGAGAGTAGCAATCAACTGCCTGAATAGTAGCCATATATACCATTTTGGTGGCTCAAGTTACATCTCAAAAAGAATCCCAGCACTCGGGGAGGCAGAGGCAGGCGAATCACTGTGAGTTCAAGGCCAGCCTGGTCTACAAAGCGAGTCCAGGACAGCCAAGGCTAACACAAAGAGACCCTGTCTCGAAAAACCAAAAAACAAAAACAAAACGAAAAAGTTAAGAAAACCTTTGCGTTTTTGGTCCTTTTCTCACTTCCCATAAGCAAGATTCTAGGGTTGCCCTGGAGATTGTTGGACAAAACTATAATCTTATAGGGTGAAAATAGGAGCCACTAGGCTTACAGAAGGGCCACCAGGGTGCACATCTTCCCTTTAAAGGAGTTTCTGGTGAGAGCTCGAGACTATTGTAGATTTATAACTAGGGAGTGAGGAGAAAGGCCTTGTGCTGGCATTCTTTTTTCTCTGCTAGCTGAGGGGCTCCTTTCTGCTTCTCATGTCCCCTAATTTCCCTCTATTTTGCCTCAAGATAAGTAAGAGAGTTTTATTGCATAAGAAAATGGAGGGCTTGATGTTTTTTCTAAAAATGTATCTAATTTCTAACATTTTAATGTACCATAATTAAATTTAAGATACTTAACTATTATTCCTTTAAAAAATGCTGGCTTGTTGTAAGCTGTAATGTTCATCAAGTCTTTCCTTAAATCATAGTCTCTTAATTCTCCCAGATTCTTGCCAAGAAGTTTAATATTTTATGGAAAAATTTCAGCCAGTCTGTAAAATACTTAGAAGATAACTTCCAACTTCCTTCCTGTTTTTTCCCTTCTTTCTTTTATACTTTGTTCTCCTCTTAATTATCATGAACGAGGCTTCCCCTCCTCACCTATGCTGAGGGCGCTGGGCCAGGCTTCCCCTCCTCACCTATGCTGGGGCCGCTGGGCCAGGCTTCCCCTCCTCACCTATGCTGGGGGCGCTGGGCCAGGCTTCCCCTCCTCACCTATGCTGGGGGCGCTGGGCCAGGCTTCCCCTCCTCACCTATGCTGGGGGCGCTGGGCCAGGCTTTACCTCCTCACCTATGCTGAGGGCGCTGGGCCAGGCTTCCCCTCCTCACCTATGCTGGGGGCGATGGGCCAGGCTTTGTTTCTGTTCTTACAAAAGAGACTAGGGCTTGAGTTTGTTTTTTTCTTTTTTTTTCTGATGGCCTAGTGTGAGCTGTTTATGCAAGATATCAATGGAAACAATTATCCTAATAGGATGACACAGCCTATTAGGCTTAGAATGTCCTGATTTCCTGTTTAGGTTATCTGGAGGTCAGATGCAGGTCCCTTTACTCACTCGGCAATCTAGGTGGTAGACTGTGGTAGGACTCGGATCACACTCCGTTCATCATTTATCCTCCCGGGAAGATAAGCCGGTCCTCTTTGCTGTGTGATATTTTATAACTACAGCCCTTAGTAAGGGTGGGATGCTTCCTAACTCAGCTGTGTCTTCAAGTACATTTGTCACAAGGTTCCAGAGTTGTCACTTAACTTCTCTGGAATCTGTTACTAAGCATAAGCCTTGCCTACAGGCTGTGAACCCCTGCCTTCCGGAGTTAGCCTTAGTAGTTTGCTATCTGCCTTTTTACCCCTTGTATTTAATTATGCTCGAGGGCATAGGAAGACATTTCTGTTTAAAACAGATTAAGCATCAAGTGTTCGGACATGTTTTTTTCTAACAAATTATTATACTTGACAAAAGATAATTACATATACAATCAGATCTGGAAGCAAATGGTTAATTAAAGTGCCTTTTCGATTCAAGAAAAGTAAATACATATTTTAAATTGTTTGAGTAAAGATTTAAAAAAAAAAATCTATTGCCAAAAGGAAAAAAATAACCGAGGATACAGATAAAACAGTAGCATATTTATTTGTGTGCGTGCCTGTGCCGTACCACCGTGCCTCAGCACCAGCCATAATTCTCTTTCTGTTAAGCAGGCCCCATGCGGTGCCCACTGTGTTAAAGACCATCACACTACCTTTGCTAATCCAGTTCACTTTGCATTACTTACGGACTCCATGGCAAATGGTGAAGTCTGGCCCCTGCACCTCAGCCCTGATCTCTAAAGCACAGTGATGGGTAGTCTGAGCTCTGCCTTTCCGCTGAGGAACTCTTACGAGGGTCAGAACTTGAGTCTCCCACAACAGAGGCGCACCCACTTCTTTGGGATTTGTCTTACTTAGTGTCTATTGTAAATGTCTTGAGTTCCATTTTTTGTTTGTTTTGTTTTTTGCTTTTTAAGACAGGGCCTCATAGCCCAGACTTGTCTCAGAGTTGCTGTGTAGTTGAGGGTGGCCTGGCCCCCTTGTCCTTCAGCATCTACCTCTCCTGTGCTGGGATAATAGGCAGGTGGCACCATGCCTTGGCTCAGAGTTCCATTTTAAATAAGGAAATGACAAGATGCCATTCAGATACTAAAACTAAAGGATTTAGTTTTCATTTAGCTTAGTTTATTCCCTTAAGCCAGAACCAGCATTCATATGACAAATTATACATTTTATTAGACAAGAGTAGAACATATATGACTAATTTTACTGGAGATTAAATTAGCCCAGGTATTAAATTCTCCACATTTTCTTGTACTTTATTTTAAATCACAGCCATTATCTCACGTGGGGAGTGGGGTTTAATGGGACACCCACTTAGATTCTCTTAGATGTGAAAAAATAGTTACTCCCTTCCCGCTTGCTTCTCAGCAGTCTCCATCTTAGCCCATCCTTGAGCTCGGAGACATCAGCGGTTCCCCTCCTCAGCTAATCTAGATTGTCATATTTACTGCTTGAGTTCTCCCAAACTCAGTTCACAGAAGTCTATCATATTTCTTCAGTGCTCTAATGAGGCAAAATGACTCATCAGAAAGAATCTCAAGTCTAGGAAGCGCCTCCTGAGGATCAAGGTTTGACCCCTCATGCTGGGAGCCTGGGAGCTTCACATAGCTGACTTACATAAGTGCAGCAGCTGATGTAATGAATCCAGAAGAGAAAATCAAATGTTTGACTGGCGATGTTTATTTGGCGTGTTAGGTGGTGCCGTTGTGGGTTTACAGAAGGAACCCTCAGAGGCAGAGCTTTGGTTTCTAAATGCTCTGTACATCTATGGCACATGTTAAACATCACCTAGTGCAGCCCAGCCTTCAGAATAATGCACAGTACTAAAATGTCAGAGGCATGTTAACTATTTTGTGTGCATTTTCTCTCTCTCTCTCTCTCTCTCTCTCTCTCTCCGCTCCTCTCCTCTCTATCCCTCCTCTCTCTCTCTCTCTCTCTCTGTGTGTGTGTGTGTGTGTGTGTGTCTGTCTGTCTGTCTGTCTCTGTCTGTCTGTTTCTGCCTGTCTGTCTGTCTGTCTGTCTGTGTCTGTCTGTGTCTGCCTGCCTGCCTGCCTGCCTGCCTGCCTGCCTGCCTGCCTGCCTGTCTCTCTCTCTCTCTCTCTCTCTCTCTCTCTCTCTCTCTCTCTCTCTCTCTCTCTCTCGTGTGTATGTGATGTAATTCATCAACAACAAGCAGGAAGTACTAATAGTCTACAGTGTGGTGAGCCTTGAGAGAATATACTAAGTGACAAAGCCAGTTATAAAAGAACATGTTACAGGGTTGCCATTTGGGCAATGACTGCTGATAGCTTATGGGGGACTGGGCAGCAAACTAAAATGGATTGAAATGGTGTCAAATGTTGTGAGCATACTGAAAATCATTGATTTGAAGTGGGTGAATTATACAGTACACCTCAAAACTATTTTGTCTTATTTACTTTTTGTTTTTTCAAGACAGGGTCTCTCTGTGTAGCTCTGGCTGTCCTGGAACTCACTCTGTGGGCCAGGCTGGCTTCAAACACACAGAGATCTTTCTGCCTCTGCCTCCCAAGTGCTGGGATAAAAGGTGTGCACCACCACTGCCTGGCTTCAAAACTATTTTTTAAAAACCTTTATAATGATGTAACTTGAATTGTATTAAGGTTATAAAAGTGAAAAGAGGAAATTTGTAAAATAGCTGTTATAAACAGGAATGTCTTATAAGTAAGATAAACTCTTTATGTGATAACAGTATATATCCAAAATTAGAAAACACAAGCCTATTGAAAAATGTGGGCAGCCACCAAACTAGACGGGAGTTAGTGTTGTTCTTCTGAGAGTAGGGGAGGGGGGGCAGTGAGTTCTTCATTCTATGATGCACTCCATCTGATTATTTGCTGTGTATTATTTTGAAAAAATTAATTTTAATAAATTAACATACAAACTTATACATGTTTGTGTATGCTCCTGTAGCCACGAAAGCCTCAGGAGTTCTGGCAAATGTAGATGTATATAAATCTGACTGTCTTTGCTGTCGTTTTTTTGCTTCTTTCTTTGAAGTTCCAAACTCGCCTAGCACTGGCACATAGCATAGCTCAGCACTGCAGATGCTCTAAGGAAGGCTGGTATGGGGTGTGGGCTTTTTATCCTAGCACTCAGGAGGCCGAGGCATGCAGGTCTCTTTGAGTTTGAGGTCAGCCGGGTCTACATAGAGAGTTCCAGGCCAGCCAGGGCTATATAGTAATACCCTGGCTCAAAATAGAAAAAGAAGGAAAGAAGGAAAATTGAAATAATTTTTTAAAAGAAGAAGAAAGAAAATACACTTAAAGAACATTTTACTTCCACAGTGAAGTGACATAAAGACTAAAGCCTATAAATGTCTGTAGCACACAGCACCCTGAGCTTCCCCCCAAAGGGCGAGCAGAAGGTCCCCACAGGAGGAAAGAGGCTTGGAAAATGGGCATTTAAAGAGAGAAGGCTTGGATGGAGACAGCTTGAAGGCCTTTAACAACGGGAGACAAGAAAAAGAAGAGGCTAAAGGAAAATTTTTGTTTGGTGTTTTGAAACATGCTCGTTTGTAGTCTAGGCTGGCTTTAACTCCTGCCTGTCTCTACTACTGTTTATGTGTTGGGATTGCAGGTTGCACCGCCATGCCAGGGTTTCTGGGAAGCTGAGGGCTGAGTCTAAAGCCTCAAGTATGCTGGGCTAGCACTCTACCAGCTACTAGCCTTGCGTAGCCCCCTGTATGGATTTTGACTAAGTTCATAGTGGTTCTATCTAGAAATCTCTCCTAAGCTTCATCTAGAGTTTTTTTTGTTTTTGTTTGTTTTGTTTTTGTTTTTTTGTTTGTTTGTTTTGGTTTTTTTTAGATTTTTTTTATTAAT
Source organism: Acomys russatus (assembly GCF_903995435.1). Lineage (NCBI taxonomy): Eukaryota > Metazoa > Chordata > Mammalia > Rodentia > Muridae > Acomys > Acomys russatus. The sequence continues at coordinate 56,950,584 of NC_067141.1, forward strand.
TTATTCATACTACATCTCGATTGTTAGCCCTTCCCTGTTTCCTCCCATTCTTTCCTCCCTCCCATTTCTCCCCTTCTCCCCTCCCCTATGTCCGTGACCTAGGGAGACCTCCTCCCCCTATACATGCTCTCAGAATATCAAGTCTCTTCTTGGTCACTAGCTATCCTTCCTCTGAGTGCCGCCAGGTCTCCCCATTTGTAATGTAGTATTTTCACAGAAAAGGGTGTGTCTGGTGCTTTAGAAAGCAGGTGGCGCTCACTTGCCATCATCATCATCCAGACAAGTATTTTCCCAGCATGTCTTTCCCAAGACCTCTCTTCTTCAATTCCCAGTAGCCAATTACTAAAGATTTGTTTGAAGTGCAAGTGTCCGTCCTCGGAGTTGACTGGGGTTAGGAGTTTTAAGTCTCTAAAGCACTCCAGGAACCCTGCATCAGCTTTGTTTCTTGAAGGTGAAGGAAAAAACAAACAACAACAAAAACAATCTTCTGGGTTATTTTTGGAATTTGCAAAGCGTCTTTGAGGTTCTAGGTGGATTTAGTGTTTGGAAAACGGAACTCAGGGGTCTAGCGCTGGCACTGAGCCCCTAGGTCACTGTTCATATTTACAAAAGCAAACCTGGTGTCCCCAGTTGCTTTTTCTCTTTGACTCTTATTTATCTTATGTCTTGGGTCACTGCCCCTGAAGTGCTTCAAAAGGAAAATCTAAAAGACCCAAAACAAAGGAAACTAAACCAGATTCAAGGATAAAAATGTCCTAGCACTGTGGATTCGGTTTTACAAAGGCAAAGGGCACTCTGAGGAGTTCTGTAGAAGGGTTTTAAGTTTTCCTACATTAACTGTGTCTTTTGCACAAAGTGATCTCAACTGGTTTGAGACCCCAGGAGTCGACAGATTGGGGACCAGTCTGTAGGACGGGAAACTGTCAGCCAGCTAAATGGATCCACCAGCACGAAGGAATTCCTCAGTGATTCAGCTATTTTGAACATATAAATGGGACCACCCATGTAACCATTTCATTCCTTAAGCTGATCTTTTTTGTTTGCTGGACACACAGGAAGCACTAAGGAAGTGATACTTAGAACTCACAGCTATTGGCATAAATCCACTTGATGTGCTACAATTGTTCTGGCGGTAACTTTGAATCCTTACTGAAAAGGGTTATTAGTTGCCAGTGATCTTTAGACCTGATGAGATGGAACTGAAACCCGCTGTTTTGCTATGTGGTTTTATGGGATCCATACCTTCATTACTTCCCTGAAAGACTTGAAGACTTGTTTTACTTGGCTACTGGAACAGACTCGCTCACAGAACTTAATGCCAGTCCTCATTGTCATGTGCCCCCCTTTATCCTTTAATGAGCACTTGCAGAGTTGCTTTTGGATACTGTGGTGATGCTCTGTTTTTGTTCATGTTCGATCTACATCTTTGAACTCTACGTACCCATGATAACTAATAAATTCACCTGTTGAGACCAGGTCTTATGATTTTTCTTTTCCCAAGACTAGTGGATTTTATGTGATTACTATAAATGTTTTGTTTGTTGACTGGTATCTGAAGGAAGCAAAACTTGAACTAGAGTGAGATGTTTTCTGTAATGGGGGCTTTAACATTCAAAACGCAGCATCCTGTGAAATCTGGACAGCCCAGAGAGGCGGTCCTCAGGCACCAAGGAGTGAAGCTGAGGATGGTATTTCCTGTCAGTATCCCCTCCTCTTCCCATCTCTTCCTGACAGTGGGTGTTCTTTCTAGGCCATCCCCCTAACAAATGTGGGGTCATGCTGCTCCTGCCAGACCCAGACTGTGTAGAAACCTATGTGTGTCACAGACATGAGGACAAGTCATACAGGCTTTGCTTGACAAAGTTCCAGAGACCTCCGACTGCCCAGCACGTGGAAAGGAGAAATTTGAATTTGAAGGTGAAGCTCTAACATGCTTCCTGTCTCCATTCTCCCTGCTTACTTATGCCCACTACCCTGTAGGACACAGACGCTGAGTGCCGCTCCAGGGGACAGCCATTTATTCAAGCACCCAGAGCAGCAGGCAGGAGAGTGGCAGGTGCTTGCGGTTTGTACCATTCTACACAGTAAGCTGATGATAGCTTCCTCCTGGTTAATAGAGTTTGGATTACTAGGATTTGTGTAAATAATCTTTATAAAATTTTTTCTTCGTTAGCATCAAAATATAACTTATTTCTTTGTTAATTTATTGCCTCTTCTTAATAATGTACACTCCTTGAGGAGAGGGCCAGGGTTTCTCTGTGTAGTCCTGGAACTCACTATATAGACCAGGCTGGCCTGGAACTTAGAGATCCACCTGCCCCTGCCTCCCAAGGGCTGGGATTAAAGGCGTGTGCTACCACCAACTGGCTGTAAATGTTATTTTGAACTCTAGCGCTAATGCATGTCCAGTGTAGAATATTATAATAGCAAAGTTATTTGTAACTCCCCATTTAAGAAATCATTCTTAACATACCAAGTTTTCCTTCATTTATGGTGTTTTTGGTAACTAGGTGCATCCTAAGCATTTAATTCCAGGTAGATGATTTTCTTAGGCATGTGATAGTCACTGTAAAGTTCTACCACACTGTTTTACCAGGTTATCTTTTTTTTTTTTCCTTGTAGTACTGCTGGGTATTGAACTTAGAATGCACACTAAGCACCAGATTCTTTTATTGTTTTTATTTAAGTAATTTATTCAGATTACATCTTATTTGTTATCCCCTCACTTGTTTTTTCCCATTTCCCCTCCCTCTCTCTTTCATCCTATTCCCCTCCCCTCGGTCTCTGGTAGAAGGGGACCTTGTTTCCCACTGTAAGATCACAGCCTATCAGGTCTCTTCCTGGTAGCCTGCTTACTCTTCCTCTGAGTGTCACCAGGGCTCCCCACCAAGGGGAAGTGATCTGATAGGGGGCACCAGTTCATATCTGACTTAGTCCCTGCTCTCCACACAGTTGTGGAGAATGTGCTGTCCATTTGGCTAGATCTGGATAGGGGTTTTGGGTTTACTGCATGGATTGTCCTTGGTACTGTAGTTTGAGCTGACCCGCTTGGGTCCAGATCTGCCAGCCTTAATGGTCTTCTTGTAGGTTTCTAGAACCCTCTGGATCCTTCTATTTCCCCATTCTTCCTTGTCTATCTCACCTAGAGTCCCAATAGGAAGTCCCAGTAGCCATCCCAATCTCCGGCTAAGTGAAGGCTTTCCTGGGACATCTCTGTTGGGTTAGTGTCCAATTGTAAATGAGTATATGCCGTGTTCCTCATTCTCGGTCTGACTAAGCCCCAGATTCTTGATAGTGACATTTAGACTGTTTAAATTTTGTTTGTTACCTAATAAACATTAGAGAGTACTGTCTCTGTCCTAACTTTTTATCCTCCTTTATTATTTTTCTTATTTATTTTCGTATTTTCCTCTCCTGTATGTCGTGTAAGTGTTCTTGTTTACCAATTCAAAGAGAATTGACTATTCTGTGGTTCTTACACTCATTGCAGGATGGTAGCCTGTCAGTCACAGCATCACCATCTCAGTATATGAAATTAGTGTTCCATGGGGGGAGACATGTTACCAAACAACAGTAAAAAATGATGCATATGTTCTCTTTCCATTTCCAGACAGTATCCTTTTTATATTGTTTCACTAGAGTTTCTGTAACAGTGTTTCAACTTTTGCTATGGCCTAGAATGTTCTCTTATCTGAAAATAAACAGTGATCATTAGTTGTTAACACTTTCATTATCTCAGCCCGCTGTAAAGTGGGCTCAGTGGTTAAGAGAGTGTGTTTTGCAAAGGACCCAGGTTCTGTTCCCAGCACCAACACTGAGGCTCAGCAACTCCTCCAGCACCAGGCACATATGTGGTACCTGTGGCCAGACATACATACAAGCAAAACAGTCGTTTAAAAAATATTTATTTATTTGTTAGTTTATTTATTTATTTGTTTGTTTAGTTGTCTTTCTTTTCTAGACAGGGTTTCTCTGTGTAGCTCTGGCTGTCCTGGACTCACTTTGTAGACCAGGCTGGCTTAGAACTCACAACGGTCTGCCTCTGCCTCCCCAAATGCTGGGATTAAAGGCAAGCACCCAGCTGGCAAAACACTCTTACACATAAAATAATAAAAATAAGTATTTAAAATTAAAAATATATTATTGCATTTTCTAGCTTTTATAGGGGTCTGTATGTATAACAGTTACAAATTCATGGCGAAATAAAGAGTTAAACAAGTCCTGACCTTCCCCCCTAAAATTGGTTTCTCCTAATCTTTCTTTTGGTGGCTTTAATTACCTTAAAAGTTTTTATTCCACTTAGAGCTACTGGGTCCACACACACATCCTGTGGATGAATATAAGCGCTTCCTTCATGTGAGAGCAAAACCAATAGATCCCTTCTTTATAAACTATGTTTTTTGAAAAAGAACATAAAAACTCAGGAGATAGTAAGTAAAGCATCAGGCTTTCTGCAGCAACTCAGGTGGGGGTGGATAGGAAGTTGGCTTTAAAGGGCTTAAAGGGTTAGGGCTTAACGGTGGATAAGGACTTTGATGCTCTCGGCCGGCCTTGCATGGCTTTTAAAAGATTATAACAATATTTGACAATGATTCTAAGTGGAGTTTATAAAGCGGATGGTCGGTTTTGAGACACTACGGAAAACAGATGTCTTTTGTTGTTGTTTGTTTGTTTATACAGAATGATTAGCAAGAGCTAACAGACAGAGTCCTGAAGCCCGGGGTTTCATCATGATAGCAGTCCATCCCAGAGGAGAACCCAGCAGAGGGCGTTTAATGCACTTAATTGAGATTATCTGAGCTTTTGCTTTAAATTACTTTAGGAAAGTCTGGCTGCAAACAGCTTCCCCGAAAGGTAAACATACCTCTGAGAAAAAAAGGCACTTTCCTGTTCCACATACAGGTGGCACAAGCCTCACCTGAGCCTCAGGTAGTGTACAAAGATCAGGCAGGTGTTGATGGGACTGCTAGAGGGTTTCATTACTGCTGTGTGGAAAATGCCATAAAGTGTGACTGCTGAAAAATTCAGCAAAAAAAAAAAAAAAAAAAAAAAAATACTATTTTGGTTGTGAAGTACACCGGTTATGCTCTTTATTTTATTGTAAAAAAAAGAAAATCATATGGAAATGAGCCAAGAAGCATATTCTTGATTCGAATAAATGTCGAAAAACTGACATGATGTTTCCACTCTCTTGCTCAGCTCCTCGACTTGTTCATGGTCTGGGACTGGTCCACTTACCTAGCTGACTATGGACGGCCAGCTTCCAAGTATCTCCGAGTAAACCCACACTCGGCCCTCACTCTCTTGGAGAAGTGAGTATGTTCTCAAAACAATATTTGTGTGTTCTTACTCTGGATAGCATTCTACACAAGTTCGGATTTGGCGGTAAGGAACGAGAAATGTCTCTGAAAAGACAAATGTCTAGATGGAGTTTTAAAGCCAGATAGGATGACATGTGCCAATAATCCCAGCACTGAAGCAGGAGGATTATGAGTTTGAGGGAGCTAAGGCTATATAGTGAGATTGAAAACATGGAAGGAAGGCGGGAGGGGAAGAGAGAGATTCAGTTCGTTTTGATGAACCGGAGAGAAGTCTCTTTCTCTCCAAGTTGTTATAATTATATATGTGAGGAAAATGTTTTTTCCTAACGTATCCTGAAAATCTCAGGCTCAGTTTGCCTTACAAATATGTTAGCAGAAGCCTGGAAGGTAGAGCGCAATGCTAGGTCCTGAGCCCATCCCCCAAGAGGAGAGAAAAGTGTTTGCTTGGAGGTACAAGAATTGGAGCTACTTAAAAATAAAACAAAACAGAGCCAAGAAATGGAATGATATCTAAATCTTGCTTTCTTTGCAGGTAGGGAAATACCTGGTTTGAAAAACCTATATTGTGAAAATGAGAAACTAGGGTTTACTGGTGCAGCTAAGCAGTGTGTTCCTTTTTCCTCATTGCATGGCAAATCTTTTCTTCAATTGGTCATATTTTGTTTAAAGTAGTAACTGTTAAAATGTACAGTTTTATGTTAAAATTGTATATTGTTTTTCCAAACTTCAAGATACCTGTGGGGTTTTTTACTTAAAAAAAAAGTAAGAAACTATTCACAATTTATATAAATTTATTTTATGATGGCATAAAATACTTCTAAGTCAAAACCATTTCATCTTAAAACTGTCTGATACCATTTTCATGTTCCCATCACCTTGCTGTGTTACGGCCATGTAAGGTAGCCTGACAAACCTTATGGCTTGATATTAGGAATTAACATGGCATCAGGCAGCGCACTCTTAGATCTGTCTGCTAGTGCAAGGCCATCACTTTCTCACTGTCTGTGTGGCTTCTGTCTCAGGAAGTTTGGTAGTACTGCTTTTCATTTCAAGCACAGAGTTAGTGGTGGACAATTCAGAGCATGTTGAAAGAAAGAAGGGGGAAAAAAGGAAAGAAGGAAGGGAGGAAGGAAAGAAAGAAAGAAATCAATCAATTCATCAGTCAGTCCCAGAGGCAGCGGTTTTACATCTGTATGTGTTTGTAGGATGAAGGACACCAACAAGAAGAATAACATATTTGCCCAGTTCCGGAAGAACGACCGAGACAGAGAGAAGCTGATAGAGACGGTGGTGAAACAGCTCAGAGGCCTGGTGACTGGTATGTCCCAGCACATGTAGACAGGTCACACTCATGGCCAAGTGCTTCTCAGTGGCCAGCACTGGTCAGAGACAATAATTTGTTTACAGAACCCAAAATCTACAGCAGAAGAAATACACTGATGAGGGCTTAAACAAGTAATGGTAACAAACATCATTTGTATGGATTTTTAAATAATTGAATACTACTATTTTATATAGAAACATGTAACATTAAATTTTTTCAATTTTAGAGGAAAGGTCAAAAGTGTAATATATAAACCCAATAAATTGTATATGAAACAGATTGCAAATATTAGAAAAATGTATATCTCTGCTTGTAAGTAAGTATTCTATTTAAACTCGAAGGAGCTTTGTGTCAGTTATAGTTTGGGATGGAGCCACTGCTGATAAGGGAATATTTATTTTGCTGTCATTGTTGGACTTTTAGCTTTTATTTTCACCTCAATGTGACTTACATGACCTAAAAGGTTTAGTCCTGCCTATTCTGAGGAGGAAATACAAAAAACTTGAAAGTTCCTGAGATCAAACTCAGCTCACCAGTGGTGAAGAATCATTTGTTATTTGGATAGCTTAATCATTCTGAAAATGAAGAAAAGAGTGTGGACTTTCTGAAGTGTTGGTTTTGTTCATTGAAGTTAATATTTCTGTCTGTATTTCTTGTAGCTGACCCATTTTTTAAAGTTCTAGTTTGGTTTAAGTTAAAAGAGAAGGCATTGGAAGGGCTGTGTATGCCCAGAGTAGGTTGTCCTAGGTCAGCCATGTTCTTTCAGCATAATGAAGTTACAGCGGGTTCAGGTTAATGCTCTTCAGAGACTAGATGGATGCGGTCTATTGTGGGGACAAGCCAGAGCCACTGAACTCTGAAACCTGCAGCACATGTACATTTTCTTTTGGGGAAATCACGGGGACACAAACGTCGATGTAAACCTGACCTTTGTTTTTTCTCCATTGTAATTATGCTGAAGTGCCCTTTGCACTTTCCGGACTTACGCCTGTAAGATTACCTGACTCTGTAAAATAAGTGTGAGGAGCTATGCTTAATGTCTGGATTTTGTGATAAAATATTAAAAAAGGTGGAGAGTTGTTCAAGATGCTGTTTTTCCTTTCAAACAGCCTCCTTCAGGCCTATTTCCTAATTACCCAAAGGGGCACAACACAAAACAGAATATATTAGTTCTCTTGACAAAATACTGAAAGTACTTCACTGTTCAAAGTGAAGAAATACAATAATTCTTAAGACAGTGCATTCTGGACGTTAGGAGCAGTGGTCAGGCAGCTCTGAAGACGTTGGAATGTGACTGGCCCCCACTGTGTGTTTTTGGGAACACTCCTAGCTTTGGCTCAGGTATCTGGGCATTTAGAAAGAGGATCTGCCATATAGCCTGGAGCAGACACCCTTTGGGCTCCTCTGTACTCTTTCCAAAAAAACAGGCACCCCACCTGCGCTTCCCCTCCCATCTCCCCACATCTTCAGATTGCTTTGTTAGCTATTGGGTAGGCAGAAAGGCATTGCAGCCCAGAACGGGCACAAAAGCCCAACATGCAAGCTGCTAGGTCCCCAGGGGCCAGGGCAGGATCTGGCCTTCTCCTGAGATGGGCACTGAAAAAGCAGCAAGAATTTGATTTGGGCCTGAGACTAGAGCTGTGCCCCGCTACTACGGGATTCTGAAGGGTTTTGGGTACCCCGGTGAAGCTTAGGAGCAGTGAAATTACCATCTCCCAAAGGCTCCCTTGAAGTGGCAGATTGAGGAACCGAGTGAGCCCCAGCTATCCTCCATCGGAACGCTAGTGGCACAACCCACTTTTTCTGAAAGAGACTGAGCAAAGGGGAAGTTACCCCGACCTTTTGGCCTTGGTGTGGTGAACAGTAGAGGTCTTGAGGCTCACGGGTGGGGGGACTACCGGGCGGCTTGGAGACGGGAGAGCCTAAAGCATAGCTAGGCGCGGAGCTTCAGCCTCAAGTGGGCCTCTTACACTGGTGGTACTCGGTGCGTGCACAGGGAAGCACCGAAGTTGCACTGCGAAACTGAATGCCCCGCCTGAGCATACTCTTGGGGCTCAGTCCCCGCCCAGATGCCACTCCCTCTTTGGATCGCAAGGTGAGCCCGCCACTGCCCACTGCTCCCAATCATTACACTTGAGTGGGGTGACACATCACGTTATATGACCCAAGACCAGGCCGTAGGGAGAGAGACAATATAAACGTGTCAGGGGAGACGGAGAAGAGTTAACCGGGTGAAGGAGAAAAGTGGGCAGGGGTCTGCAGCCAGCCCCTAGAATCGCAACAGTGGCTGGCTGCACTGGTGAGTTGCTTCTCTCAGCCTCGGGTCTCCTCGGCTGCTCGGGTCTCCTCGGCTGCTCTGCTCCGAGGAGGTGGGAGCATTCCGGAGGCAAATGCCCACCATGGAGGGATAGCACTTTTTGACTGAAGTCGGGGGGGGGGGGGGAAATGTCCTGGGACTCCAGCCTCCAGAAAGGCAAATTCTCTAAGCACTCAGAGTTACTGCCGCCTTCCGCTGACAATCTTGTTTTAAGAGCAGCAGTTTTGTCTGAATTTACTAATCTCTGGCTTGGCTCCTAACCTGGGGCCTTTTCTGGACTGGAGAGGTGAGCTCTGCATAGTTTTTGAGCTCTCTGCCTTCCCAGTGGCCTAGCCCTCGCCCTGTCCTCCCCTCCCCCACCCCCAGTCTTGTCATGCTTTCCTGGGGGCTGAGCTGTTTGTCCACGCTGGGGGCTGCGGCCACTGCACTCGCGTGTGCAGGTCTGCTGCTTGGCCTGGCCCAACAACTCTGGACGCTCCGCTGGACTCTGAGCCGGGATCCAGCCTCCACACTGCCCTTACCCAAGGGCTCCATGGGCTGGCCGTTCTTGGGCGAAACGCTGCACTGGTTGGTTCAGGTGAGTAGTTTTATTGAGCAGTGCCCCCTTTTCTGCATCTCCCGTTGGACACTCTTAGTTCTCAGTGCACCTCACAGGAATCCTTACCCAGGATTCGGGGGGAATTACTCAACCCCTCCTCGTTGCCTAGCTACTCAGTTTCTTCTAGGAAACCCTGTGTCACCGAAATTCTAAATTAGGAGCATAGAGGATTTGAGAAATGTGGTACCCACGTCTTGCAAGCATAGACTGAAAAACTAAGCCACATCACAGCCAGGCATCCTTGGACACTCATATTCCCAGTCAAAGCCTGTATCTCACCTCACCAGTGGGCGTCTACGCAGCTAAGAGGCCTGTTAAGGAAGAGGCAGTTGAGAGGTCTGGGACAGGTCTGCAGCCCCGCAGACCCAGAGGCCCTTCAAGCTCCCCCTTGCTTGCAGGGCTCCGGTTTCCACAGTTCCCGCCGCGAGCGCTACGGGACAGTGTTTAAGACGCACCTTCTGGGCAGGCCAGTGATCCGCGTGAGCGGTGCGGAGAACGTGCGCACCATCCTGCTGGGCGAGCACCGCCTGGTGCGTAGCCAGTGGCCGAGGAGCACGCACATTCTGCTAGGTTCACATACACTCCTCGGTGCAGTTGGCGAGCCCCATCGGCAACGGCGTAAGGTGAGGGGGAAAGCAAAGGAACTTAAGATCCATGGTTCCTGGGTGCCTGCGGTGTTCTGTATACTAAGAACTTGACCAGGGTCCTCAATAAACGAACAGGTGGGCCGGGGTCAGTCTCCTTATATTTCCGGGTTTTGAGTTTTAAAGCCAGGGCAGGGTTACAAGCCCTTTATTCTAGATCTTCTGTGTCAGATGCCAACAGCTATGGGGATTCAGATTTAAGAGGATTCAGGGAAGACTTTGTGGAGCAGCTAGCATTTGGAGCCTAGGTGGATGGGAGGGACTCCGTACATCAAAGTGGAAGAATTCAAGTCAGCAAGTTTAGGCCTGTGCGGCTCAGAAGAGGAAGAAGGGACTGGACTTCGCCTTCAGGCTCCCGGAGTCTCAGAGCAGAAGAGGCCAGCTTTCCTTGAGCTGATCCGCGCGCGCGCTCCCTACAGGTCCTAGCGCGCGTGTTCAGCCGCTCCGCTCTGGAGCGATTCGTGCCACGGCTGCAGGGGGCGCTGCGGCGAGAGGTGCGCTCCTGGTGTACCACCCGAGGACCCGTAGCTGTTTACCAAGCGGCCAAAACGCTCACCTTCCGCATGGCCGTGCGCATCCTACTGGGTCTGCAGCTGGACGAAGCGCAATGCGTCAGGTTGGCCCAGATCTTTGAGCAGCTGGTGGAGAACCTCTTCTCACTGCCTTTGGATGTACCTTTCAGCGGCCTGCGCAAGGTAATGCCTCCCCAGATGTGGTACGCTGGACCAAGAACGTGCCAGATGTGGTACCCTGGACCAAGAACGTGGCCCAGTCTGCGATGGGGTGGTGGTTGGTAGGGACCAAGGCTGCTCTCTGTGTGACCCGGGGCAAGTCACATACCCCTAAGGGGATGCTCCAGACTCACGCGCTCAGACAGGGTAGCCTTCTTGAGTTTGGGTCTTTGTAGCCGGCTTCAAGGCAGGCAGGCGGCCTGTCCTTTCTCAACGTAGTGCCTTCAACACCCTTTGGAAGGTTGGCATTGCGGGAGCGCGCAGGATCCGGAGGGCTACAGATAAAGCCGACAGACGGATAAAGCTCAGATCTAGGGGTGTAGGCTCCCAGCTGGTTTCAGAATCAGAGAAGCAAGGCTTTTTTTTTTTTTTTTTTTTAAAGTCATGGGCGGGGCCTCAGAGCTTAAGGAACCTAGGTCTTGCCTTCTTTCTCCCTTTGCCCTAGAGCGTTCAGTCGCTTGAATAAATGTGATACACCTGAAAAAAGAATCTTGAATCTTGTGCCCTGGGCACTTTGCACACATTTTCTGGTTTAGTCCTTGCAACCTGCAAAGTGTTATTTTTATTTTTATTGACAAGCAGGCCTTCTTGAAGTCACAGAACACAGTCCCAGAGGTGAATGGCTACAAAACTTGTTCTGTTTCAGGGGTTCCCCCAGCGGGATGTTTTGGCTGGGCTTGCTTCCTGAACTCTGGAGAGTCATCCCTGCCCCCTTTGCCCAACTCCTGAAAGAAGCTAATGTTTAGAACATGCAGTAGTGTCCTTAGCACTTATGCTCACCGCCTTGTCTAAATCTAGTTCAGGGGACTCAAGGGACGGGCCATGGCAAACTGCACCTCTACGGTTCTGTGCCTGGTACCTGCACTGGCGGCTGTATGAGGGACCAAGTGCTTGGCCCCTCAGAGCTCTCTGTTCTGCCCTCTAGGTGACAGTAATTTGTCTTGCCAGAGAGGACTGGTGATGATTATCAAGACAGTGGTGTTTGTAGAGACACATATGACTACATATTGAGCCATACTTAGCACATGCTAGGTGTGTCGTTAAGCTAACACCAGGCTCTAGGCCAGCGGTTCTTAACCTTCCTAATGCTGTGATCCTTTAATACAGAGCTCCTCATGTTGTAGTGACCCCAATCATGAAACTATTTTTGTTGCTACTCTGCACCGTTATGAATTGTAATATAAGTATCTGTGCTTTCTGATGGTCTTAGAAGACCTCCCCCTCCCTCTGTGGAAGGGGGTCGGGACCCAGAGGTTGAGAAATACTGATCTAAGTGACTCTAGGTAGACAAGCCTGGCCCCTGAGCCTCCCTACCACTGTCTGCCCTCTCTCCCTGTACACCAGGGCATCCGGGCCAGGGACCAGTTGTATCAGCACCTGGATGAGGCCATTGCTGAGAAGCTTCATGAGGAGGAACAGGCAGCAGAGTCAGGTGATGCTCTGCACCTGATCATTAGCAGCGCTAGGGAGCTCGGCCAGGAGCTCTCTATGCAGGAGTTGAAGGTAGGTGATGGGAGATCATGCCTCCCACCCTTGACTGTCCTTCCTCAGTAATCCCTCCACACATGACCCATACCCAGTCATATCCGGTTTCACGCCCTTTTGAAGCACAGATATTACCTCAGGGTGGAAAAGAGGGACCCTGTGTTCCAGTCATGACGGCCACATCTGCCAGCTGATGAAGCCTTGGACTGTAGCCTTGCTTCCAGTAGCATCAAATCCTAAGTCTGTCCCTAGATGACCTCATCCTTTCCCGCCCCCCTACACTCTACCGCTTGCTGCATGCCTTTGCCACCCTCCAACCTATGAGACATGCCTGTCCCCCCTTCTGAACTCTGAAGCTGGTGATCAAGCTCCCCATCCTTAGAGCTACATTTTCCCTTGCCAAGTCAACACTCCCCTGCCCCTTTTTATAAGCTACCTTGGCCCCTGGTACCTGCTGCAAAGTCTCCTATAGAGTTAGGACCCTTCCCCATAGAGGTTAGAGCACGTGTACTGGCAGGCAGGACGGATCTGCTTCAGAGGTCAAGAAGCAATGAAGCTAGCTGAGCTCTGTTCCAAGCCCTAGCTAGGGTGGGTGGTATATATTCATGCTGCAGTCACTGAAAACAGCATACAAGCACAGACACTGGTGGAAGATACTGATGGAAGATACTGCAGACTTAGGCGGGGGGGGGGGCGGCGGGGGCGGCCTGTGAAATGCCGTTCAGCAAAGCAGGGCAAAAAAAGGGTAAGCAAGAATCTGCTGGCACTGGAGCAAGGCTGGTGCTGGGATGCAGGTGCCTCTGCCCTGCCCGATGCATCGCAGGGAAGGAGGGGGGAGGGGGGAGAGAGGAGAAATACCCAGTCTCAAGGCTGGAAGGGACTTGAAGCGCCTTCCAGAGCCTCCGTTTCCAACCTCGTAAAATAGGAGCAGTGAGAATCTAACGACTTAACATATTTAAAGCAGTAAGAATAACGCATAGAATAATATCCCTGTATCGCCTCTAAGAACTCGTCCAAAGCAGGTGTGTATAGATGTTGGTTCTGCCTACCACTCAACAAGACTTTCACAAGTGATAGACCTGAGTTTTGACCGATTTCAGAGCCCCGAGTATAGCCGCCAGGGTAGGCCATCAAGGCGCTAGGCTGAGCACAAGAGATTAAATTCGGATGCTTTACACCTTCAGGGTAGGTTCAGAACCTCCTGGCTGTCTTGCAGGAGTCGGCCGTGGAGCTTCTCTTCGCGGCCTTTTTCACCACAGCAAGCGCCAGCACATCGCTCATCCTGCTGCTTCTTCAGCACCCAGCGGCTATCGCCAAAATCCAGCAGGAGCTGTCAGCACAGGGGCTGGGGCGCGCCTGCGGCTGCGTACCCCGGACCACAGGGTCTGCCCTGGACTGCAGCTGTGAGCCGGACCTTAGCCTAGCGGTGCTGGGCCGTCTGCGCTATGTGGACTGCGTAGTCAAAGAGGTTCTGCGCCTCCTACCGCCGGTGTCTGGGGGTTACCGCACGGCGCTGCGCACCTTTGAGCTGGACGTAAGTGCGCCGCACCCTGGGCCGCTGGACGCTTGCGGTGGTGCTGGGGTGGGAAGGGGGCAGGAGGATTGGCACAGAGATCTCTTTTCCCTGCCAGGGCCTCAGCGTTCCCTCCTGTAAAGTAGTCCGAGCCCTCCTCTATCTCCCAGACTCTCCTTCCTCCGACCCCAGTAGACAGATGCAAAGTCCGGTGCCTGAAGAGCTGGCAAGGTTAGAAATTTTATATACTTGAGCTTTTATCAGCGATCTAGCTAGATCAACTCAATTAGAACCGAGTTTTAGACTGCAAACATTTTTTTTCTGAGCTGTACTACTAAGGAGCCAGTCAGTGTATGTGGCTGGAAAGCAAAGGCGGTGCCCTACTTCTCCGGTTCCCCCACAAGACTTAAGTCACTGTTACTTGTCCGAAGCTTGGACTTAGGGCATATTCGTGGGAAATGCAACAGCCTAAATACAAAGAACAAAATCTTAATGGCTCCACTGGGTTGCCCTTGGCTGGACAAGGTTAAGAACCAGGCCCAATTACACCGCAGAATAATCTTGGGCAGTTCTCCCTTTACTGTGGGTCTCAGTTTACCTTTTGGGAGAAAGTTAGTTAGTTTTTTTTTTTTTTTTTTCAGCTCTTGATACTCCATGCCAGGCTGTGGGTGTTTGGTGGATTGGTAGGATTGGGGTTTGGGGAATTCACAGTGCAGAACTTGAGGGCCTCTGCCTGAATAGCTTTGCTGCAGTACCCTGAGCAAAAAGGGCTGGTGTGTGTGTGTGTGTGTGTGTGTGTGTGTGTTCATTGAAGAGACAGATTCCACCCACCAGGAGCTCCATGCAGAAAAGGAAGGAGATCTCTAGTGTTGGGTAATTCCAGAAAAAAAGGGGGGGCTAAACTGCCTAGAGCGCAAGCTGCCTAGCCAAAGGCTGTATTGAGAAGCGACTTGGGTGCTTATACTTGATGCTGCAGTCAGTGGCTGGTGTGCCCAGGAGACCAGGAAGAGGAATGGAGGAGCCAGCAGCTTCCAGAGCAGTGGGCGGAGCGCAGGGAAGGCCCTGCTCACCACCTTCAGCTGTACCTGTAGAGAAACTGGGGGCTAGAGAGGAAAGAGCATTCCTTGGGCGATTCCAACGTGTTTTCCCCGTAGTGAGAACTTGAATAGTCATGAGCCTCCACCGGCTCCGGAAAAGTGCACGTTTGAGGGACAGGTGGCATTGTAGCTCAAAGACTGGAAGACGTGTGAGCAAGCCTAACAGGCTGAGAATGTAGGTCAGTAGCTGGAGCACTTTCCTAGCAGGAATGAGGTATCCCCCCTCCCCCTCCACCCAGTTGGCAATAGCCAGCAGGGGGCAAGGGGGCAGGATGGTTAAAAGAGCTGAGGGTGGGGGTCGGCAAGGAGGGTGTGCACCCTCTTAAAGCACACCCACAAGGTAGTATTGTTTTCTGAGCGAGAAGGCGGGGAAGTCTTCAGTTAAATGCAAAGAAGAGTTTCATAATTGAAAGATCCCAGAGCAGTGACGGTGCCTTGTTATTTGGGCTGTACCAGCTCAGACAGCTGGTAGATATATTCTTACAAGTGTCCCGTGTCAGAAGAGAACAGGCAAAGAGAGGCAACAAACTCATAAGAAATATTCGATTTCATGGGCACTCATGTGTGCCAGCCTCCTTTTGAAATTCTCTCAACAACATGAAAATCTTTTTTTTTTTTTTCTTACTTTCCCAACTAAGAAATAGTGGTGGGAGGAAGCAGTCTGGGATCTTATGGCTCGCTAGTGAAGGCGCTGAGCTTGCAATGCAGACCTTCTGGCTTAAGGGTTAATTAATCACAGGCCCCTGGAGGCTCATTTGGCGCTTCTGCGGGGAAGGGGGGTGGGATTGGCTCCTGCCACTTCCCCCGGTGCTTTGCGATCAAGATGGCCCCCTCACTTCGCAGGGCTACCAGATCCCTAAAGGCTGGAGCGTAATGTATAGCATCCGAGACACGCACGAGACAGCCGCAGTGTACCGTAGCCCGCCCGAGGGCTTCGATCCCGAGCGCTTTGGCGTGGAGAGTGAAGATGCGCGGGGCTCTTGCGGCCGCTTCCATTACATCCCGTTCGGCGGCGGCGCGCGCAGCTGCTTGGGCCAGGAGCTAGCGCTGGCGGTGCTGCAGCTGCTCGCAGTGGAGCTGGTGCGCACCGCGCGCTGGGAGCTAGCTACACCTGCCTTCCCGGTCATGCAGACGGTGCCCATCGTGCACCCGGTGGACGGGCTTCTGCTGTTTTTCCACCCTCTCACGACTTTGGGTGCGGGGGATGGGCTACACCTCTGACTCGCTGCTTCTCTAGCCTTGGCTTGCCCAGTGGCTGCTGCGCACAAGCAGCCAGCGCTGCCCGTCTTCAGCTCCCAAGGTCCTTGTCGCGGGCACATTCACCGAGTCACGGGTCTAACAAATGCTTATGGGACAACTCTGCTAGATTGGAAGTAGTAGAATGAACCACAGACACCCGCAGTGGAGAAGCGGCTGGCCTTGGGTAAGGAGAGTAGAGGCGCACCTCACGCGGTAGGCATTTCCCAAGATCTCAAAGCAGCCAACGGTAGAAAGAACCTATCTCACTAAATGAAACCTGGCTTCATTTTCAGGTGGCAAGTCCAACAGGGAGCTTAGATCTGGGGCCCAGGTGGCGGCGGCAGTTAAGTGTGTACATATCAAACTAGAAGAGAATTTGCAACTTTTTTTGTTGTTGTTTTTTCGAGACAGGGTTTCTCTGTGTAGCCTTGGCCATCCTGGACTCACTTTGTAGACCAGGCTGGCCTCGAACTCACAGCGATCCGCCTGCCTCTGCCTCCCGAGTGCTGGGATTAAAGGCGTGCGCCACCACGCCTGACTGAATTTGCAACTTTTTGCCCGGCTGAATTTGCAACTTTTAAAAATGTTATCAGGATACCAGGATGGATACCAGACCGACCTGTTGTTTGTCCAAGAGACACACCAAAAGGGCCCCAGGGTTCCTACTGGGCCAACACCAGCAGATTTCTGCTAGAGACTTCTGAAAAGAAAAATTCCAACTTCAAGAATGTATTTAATATCCTCGTTTATATAGAAGATCATATGTTCTCTGAAGATGTCTCTAAATCAGTCTGGTTCATGTGGGGTTGAGCCATAATCCCTTCATGGGAGAGTTGAGATAAACAAGAGATATTTGTACCAAAACAGGAAGGCTAAGAAATAACATTCCCTGTCAGTGGTTGAATAAGGATGCTGTGGCTCAGTTGGGCAGCTGGTCCCCTGGTGTGAGGGCCAAGAGTGAAAAGGATGGAGTACAGAGACTTAACTGAAGGACATACCTGTAGCCTATACCCAGAGAGTCTAGATGCTGGACAGCCTCCGTCCCATGCTTCCCTCTGGCGCCTGTATCTGGACCCGCATCTGGACCATGCACCTGGATTTGGAGCATCTCTGCAGCATCTGCCCACAGAGTTGTTCTGCTTACTGCTTCACTCTCCTCACTAGTACCAAGGAAAAACTGAGAACCAAAGAGACCACTGATGTCCTGCGTCCCCTTCTCCATCACTCAACCTTCCTGACTCCACCTCTGAGCCAATGCCACATAGAGCTCAGCCCTTTTGCTTCTTCCACGGCCATCCCTACTCTGTCTAAACGTCTGCTGGCTTTTCCAGCCCAGAGGTTCCCACCACTGCTTAAATCAAAGCCACTGTCATCCTGTCATCATTCCCAAAAGCCCACTTCAACCTGCCACCCATGTTCCCACACTCCTGGGCAAGAGGACAAGGAAGCTGTAACTGGCCTGGGCTGACCCTGTAGGAGGAAATAGGTGGCCTTCTGACCTTATACTTAAAGTGGATCTTGAGGCCTGAAGGCAAGTTGGGCATAATCAGGTACTTGAAGGCTAACAGCTGTTAGAGTTAGCCCCGCTATAACCCTTACAGGACAGTTAACCACCCACTGGTCATCGTGGAGGCCAGGCCCTGAGCTTGGGCAGGCACCAGAGGGAGCAAAGGCGTGGTGTAGGCCCACCACTTTGAGCATCTGAGAAGCCTGAATCTGGATGAGGAGGCCAAAAGAGCCTGCTTTGAGGTTGATTCCGATTTAGGGAGAAAAAACTAGAGAGGTACCTTTCAGAAGCCAGGGCAAAATGGTTCAAAGAGACTTGACTACTTTTGGGGGGTCTGTACCAGCTATAAGCCCATGGAAGGTACTCTGGTTTTCCTCATTTCCCATGGCTTCATCATATCATTGGTATTCAAAAATGTGTAGGCTCCTGGTTTAGTAACTCCAAGTTTATAGGGAAAGAGTAGATATAGTTCTTTCTCCTTGGACTTCTGATGTCACATAAAGAGGCAGACAGTTAATAAACCAGCAAACCCAAAACAAACAAACAAACAAACACACACACATCAAGAATGCCCAGTGGTGAAAAGCATAGAGAAACAAGCAAAAACAACCAACCAACCAACCAACCAACAATAAAACCGGTCCTTTAACAGAGTGTCTAAGTTCCAACAGTTGGACAAGGGACCCTGTCTGAGGCGATATTGGCAAGAGTCGGTTGCTTTGGCCTGGATCCCCAGCCAAAGCTGGGAACAGCAGCAGGGAATAGACCCATGAGACTGGAGGGAAAGCTAGCCGGGGCTGAAGGGAAAGCCCAGAGGTTGTGTTGGCCATCTGATTTCTGCCACCCCTGTCCACTAGCAAAACCAAAACAGCACAAACAGCCACCACCTGAAACCTGACCCTGAACCCATAGCAATAGGAAAAAACAGTTTGGCAAACATTTTGTTTCCCAGCGAGCCAACCCCCCTCCCCCAACCCCCACCACTCAATAAACTTGGGTGAAGTTTCTAGATCAAAGTTCTTATTGGGCTGGTAATTTGTTGATCCTGCTCACCCTTCAAGAGCTTTTTAAGTGATCGTGCACTCCAACATTTAATGTTTTCCTGCCAAGCTCTCTGCAGATCTTGATGGCCAGTTAGAGTCTTATTTATTTTTTAAGTATAGTTTTTCTCTGTGGCCATTTCTAGCGTGCTAGCTGGGCTCATCTTGTGATCTGGCGCACGCTGAACTTGGTGGGGTGGCCCAGCAGAGTTCACTGGGATGTCACGGTCCGGCCTGCAGGGTCACAGGCGGGTCAGGCTAAAGGGTTGGGAATGGGCCCCAGGTCACGCCCCCGCTGGCTGGCTTTGCACACCGGCTGGAGGCGCTCTCCAAGGGGCGGACCGAGATTTCTGAGAATTACCTCCAGCACAATTCGTCCGCGTTCCTGCGGGTGCCAGAAGTTCGCGTTCTTTACAGTAACCAAATCATTACAAGATATGACAGCGGCAGCTGTCAAACAACCCAGGGGCATCCCGCTTTAGACAGTTGCTAGGTTTGTGGGGGTCCTTCCGGCATTTGAGTATTTTGTTACTAACCTGGGGGGGCATTTAGAGACCACCGCTGGAAAGACATATTGAACAACTTTCAGAAGGCAAGCTCCATCTCCTATGGACTCTTCCCAAGGGGAGCGGGTGTGCTTTTGCTAGAACCCATGTTCAGTTCTAAACAAACACACATCATTGTTTGTTTTCCGCGCCACTGGTGCGTTTAGTGCCCAAACCAAAGCAGTGTGTGGCACTGGCTGGCCGAAGCGGTGTAGCTGGAGGATGTGAGGGAAACCGTGTGTGTGTGTGTGTGTGTGTGTGTGTGTGTGTGTGTGTGTTGTACGTGCACGTGCACGCGCCCCGCAGTTCCCATGTGCTCGGAATTGGCTGCCGGAGCTCCTAGGTACGGATTCCCTTAAAGTTCCCAGTGACTGGTGGCAGAAGCATAGGGCCAAACTGCCCTCTTGCCAGGCTCGTGGCTTTACTTTGGGGAGGGGGGATCGAAGAGGCTAGAGGAAGGTTCTAGAGCCCTGAGGCCAGACCACATTGGTGTAGCCTAGTGTACTATTTGGAAGCAGAAGCCCTCTTTGGGAACTCACAGCTACTTTGAGGTGTAGACAGAGTGGAGACTGGTAAAGTCCATCCTAAGAAAAGGAAACAGACAGGAAGAATTCTGGTGGCTCATCCAAGATTGAGGCAAGCCGAGGTGGAAAGGGACCCTGGGTTTCCTTCCTGTCTTCCTCCCCATATATTCTTGGACTGGGGGCCCTCTTCTCATCTGTCTGGCTGGGGTTGCAAGCTCCAGAGCTATAGGAATTGGGTCGGTTTGGCGATATTACCACAAATGGGCGTTGATTTTGGAGCCACTGGTCTCTTTAGTACGCTGCCGCCGGTACTGCCGCCGCCGCCTCCTGAGCTTAAAGTAGATAATTAGGATTGTGCAAAGCTGCACCTAGGGTCCCAGAGACCTGGAAGCTTACTTGCATTGAACTCCAAAGCAGGACTTTCCAAGACTTCACGCACTAGCTCATTTTGGGACAATGGAGAGCTAGGGCCCACGATCCGCCAGTCATACTTGACCTCCGAGAATCTGGCTTGGACCCTAGCCCTGGTATCTTCTAGGGATCTTCACAGATCAGGAAGCGTTTGGGGGTCTCATTTACCCAACCTGTGGGTCAAGTCCACTGAATGGTGATTCTTGAAAGCGCTTTCCAAGCATATGGAAAAGAGCCGGTGGCAAAGCGCCTGTAAATGGAGAGCCAGGAAAGCGGCTTCGGGGTCGGGCAGCCGTTCTGACCCGGTGAGAGGGGCAACAGACGGCTAGGGAAACCCAGCATTCCAAATTCCCGCTTCTCGGAACCCTGCTCCACAACCCACTACCCCCGCCCCCAACCGCTCCCTGCTAACTCGGAGCTCAGCTCACCTAAAACTGGGAAGGCGGTGTTCCTAGCCCCGCACCGCAGGAGGCGCGCTCGGAGGGAAGCCGCCAGAGCGCCGCCTCTGCCTCGGTGCGGAACAAACGGTTAAAGATTTTGGGCAGCGCCTCGAGGGGGGAGGAGCTAGGGGCCCGATCCGCAATTAAAGATGAACTTTGGGTGAACTAATTTGTCTGACCAAGGTAATGTGGGCAGTAACCTGGGCGGCCTATAAAGAGGGCGCGCGGCGGGGTTCAGAGAGAGGGCGGCGGCGGCAGGTGGCGCGGGAGGCTGCTGCGTGCCATGGGGCTCCCGGCGCTGCTGGCCAGTGCTCTCTGCACCTTCGTGCTGCCGCTGCTGCTCTTCCTGGCGGCGCTCAAGCTCTGGGACCTGTACTGTGTAAGCAGCCGCGACCGTAGCTGCGCCCTCCCCTTGCCCCCTGGGACCATGGGCTTCCCATTCTTTGGGGAAACATTACAGATGGTGCTGCAGGTAAGGGATCTCGGGAAGGGGCTTGACGCTTCCCCAGAGTCCGTCTCAGCTCCGGGCGTGGGCCGAAGCCGGGATTAGTGTCCTCGCGAGGGAGGCGACTAAGGCTAGAAGAAAGGCTAGACGGAGGCTAGATGCTCCCCGGCGCCCCCTCACGCGAGTTACGGGTCTCTCTCCTCCACCTCCCTCTCAGCGGAGGAAGTTTCTGCAGATGAAGCGCAGGAAATACGGTTTCATCTACAAGACCCATCTGTTTGGGCGGCCCACGGTGAGGGTGATGGGCGCGGATAACGTGCGGCGCATCTTGCTGGGAGAGCACCGGTTGGTGTCGGTGCACTGGCCTGCGTCGGTGCGCACCATCCTGGGCGCCGGCTGTCTCTCCAACTTGCATGATTCCTCGCACAAGCAGCGAAAGAAGGTGAGGGCGAGGTGGCAACTCCTTAGCTAACACAGAGACCTCATTCTTTGCCTTTGCTCGGCAAATAGATGCAGGGGGAGGGCTAGCCCTGTGAAGTAGGGACTAGGATCCTCTCTGAGATCCGCTTTAGCTTTCCCCGCCAGCACGTGGGCGCGTTAGTTCTGGAGGCACTGGGGATTCCTGAAAGGGAACTCAGGAAGGGCATGTGGGGTTTGGGGCCATGGAGGATTGTAACGATCTCTGCTCCTGGTGGGGCTCAGGTGATTATGCAGGCCTTCAGCCGCGAGGCTCTCCAGTGCTATGTACCAGTGATTGCTGAGGAGGTGAGCAGTTGTCTGGAGCAGTGGCTAAGCTGTGGTGAGCGTGGCCTCCTGGTCTACCCCGAGGTGAAGCGCCTCATGTTCCGAATCGCCATGTGCATCCTGCTGGGCTGCGAGCCGGGTCCGGCGAGCAGCGGGGAGGACGAGCAACAGCTGGTGGAGGCCTTCGAGGAGATGACCCGCAATCTCTTCTCTCTCCCCATTGACGTGCCCTTCAGCGGGCTGTACCGGGTAAGAGCGGTTTGCGAAGTCGGAGCTAGAGGCTCCCAAGGCGAAGGCTTCCGCTCACTGTCACTTTTTCTCTGCGCTCAGGGCGTGAAGGCGCGGAACCTTATTCACGCGCGCATCGAGGAAAACATTCGCTCCAAGATCCGCCGGCTTCGGGCCGCAGAGCCAGACGGGGTTTGCAAGGATGCACTGCAGCTTCTGATTGAGCACTCATGGGAGAGGGGAGAAAGGCTGGATATGCAGGTGAGAGGCAATTTTAAATGGTGCCAAGACTCAGGGGTGTCTCTGGCTTTCCAGATACATTTCCTGGGGGTCTCCAAAGCGCTGTCAGGGATCTAGCTTTTTCCAGGTGGGCACACTGTTCAAACTCCACTGATAGACCCTGACGGTTGACGCTAGGTCTAGAGCAGCGGTTCTCAAACTAATGGGTCGCAACCCCTTCAGAGTCCGAAGGACTTTTCAGAAGGGCCATCTAAGAGCATCCTACATATCCTATTTACATCACGATTCATAACGGTAATAATAAAATTACCGTTATGAAGTGGCAACGAAAAATAATTTTATAGTTGGTGTCACCACACATATGGAATTATGTTAAAGGGTTGCAGCATTAGAAAGGCTGAGAACCGCTGGTCTAGAGAGCTGTGGAAGAGGGTGGCTGTGCAGCTGAGAAGGTTCCAAGGTTCAAAGGGAAAAGTCTCCTTTGCAAAGATTAAAGGAACGTTGGGAGGTATTAATAAAACCAAGGCTAAAGCCTGGGACTCAGGAGGTCGCAGAAGTGTAGGATTAAGGGAGTTCTGCATTTTTTGTGTGCATTCTTTGGCCTTCTACGAGCAAAACATTTACCTTTGTAGTCTTCCATGCAATATACTCAGTTGGGTTCTTTGTAACGGTGCTGTAAAACTTCATGCAGATCTGTATAAGCCCTCTGTTTCTATTCCTAGGCGCTAAAAGAATCGTCAACAGAGCTCCTTTTTGGTGGCCATGAAACTACAGCCAGTGCAGCTACATCGCTGATCACTTACCTAGGACTCTATCCACATGTCCTCCAGAAAGTTCGGGAAGAGATAAAGAGCAAGGTAGTAGCTTCCCTGTTTACCTAGGATTTTCTTCTACTGACATGCCCCTGCGCGCTCCCCCCCCCCCCCCAGTAGTTTGCTCCTTTTATCGGGTATTATGAAAGTGAAGGACCAAGGGCTAGGTGGAATTGTGGGAGAGAGACTCAGGCTTTGTGAATTTAAAAAGGCGGGTCTTAGTGCTAAGATATCTCTTGGGCAGAGTTTGGCCTTGTATTCCTCCTCCTCCTCCTCCACCTTTTGGAGAACTGTAGAGATTGCCAGGTTCTCTTTTTGTGGATTTTTGCCCGTTCAAGAACATAAATAATGTGACTAGTGCCAACAGCTGGTCAGCATAGGCAGTGTTAGTGAGTGGGCGGGGTATGACCCTTCTACCTGGTGAACAATATTCCCTGGCTGAAAATAGATGATCAGTTTGGTCTGAGGAAGTGTGGAAGTGGCTTCTCATTAGCTGTATTTCTCCCTTATCCTCTCCTACCCAGAAGCCTTTGGGTTTAGTAAACAAGTTGAGTCCTGTTGACACCAGCTGGGCTGATTTTATTGGGGTGCCCAAGAATCATTCACGTCTGTATCTGTTTTTGATAGGGCTTGCTTTGCAAGAGCAACCAAGACAACAAGTTAGACATGGAAACGCTGGAACAGCTTAAATACACTGGATGCGTTATTAAGGAGACCTTGCGATTGAACCCACCAGTTCCAGGAGGGTTCCGGGTTGCTCTGAAGACTTTTGAGTTGAATGTGAGTTCTCCTTCCACCCACCATCCCACCCCCCACCCTGTCCTCTCTGTTCTGGTTTTGAGCCTCCCTGAGTAGTGGCTCAGGGAGTCTTTGCTATTGTCCTGCCTCAGTTGCTAATAGAAACCAATCCTCCCATCTGCCCTCCTCTCTTAACCCCACCCATGTCGGTGCTGACCTCTTGTCGTTGCAAGTTCAAGTCCGAATGGTTTGGTGGTTCTTAGGACTTTTTTTTTTTTTTTTTTTTGTCTAACAGGGTTACCAGATTCCCAAGGGTTGGAATGTTATTTACAGTATCTGCGACACCCATGATGTGGCAGATCTCTTCACCAACAAGGAGGAGTTTAATCCTGACCGCTTTATACCGCCTCATCCAGAGGACGTGTCCAGGTTCAGCTTCATCCCATTTGGAGGAGGCCTTCGGAGCTGTGTGGGCAAAGAGTTTGCAAAAATTCTCCTTAAGATATTTACGGTAGAGTTGGCCAGGCGCTGTGACTGGCAGCTTCTAAATGGACCTCCTACAATGAAAACAAGCCCCACTGTGTACCCTGTGGACAATCTCCCTGCAAAATTCACCCACTTCCGGGGAGATATCTGATAGCTACTTCAACTCTTGGACTAATTTGAAGTGAACATTTTTTAAAAAAAAAATAATGTCATATTGCCTTTATTTAATTTCTAAATGTATAGTATAATATTTATGTGTCTCTACTACAGCCCCCGTGTCTTTAAATATTAAAATAATGAATTTGTATGGTTTCCAAATAAAGTAAAATTAAAAAGTGTTTTTCTTGCTTTTAAGATTCTTGTTGGCAAGCTGGCCATGGTGGTACACACTGTAATCCTAGCACTTGAAAGGTGGAGGCAGGAAAAAATGGGCATTCAAGGCCAGCTTGGGCTGCAGAGATCCTGGCTCAAAAGAGCAAAATACAACAGCAGAAATTCTTGTTAAGGAAAATTGACTGGTTCAATGTTTGTACTTCCTGTACTTAAAATGATTTAGAATGAAACCATATTTTCCTCCCTCCATGTGAGAAAATATGTATTATGTATGTGCTGGTCCAAA
Organism: Acomys russatus; assembly: GCF_903995435.1. Taxonomy (NCBI): domain Eukaryota; kingdom Metazoa; phylum Chordata; class Mammalia; order Rodentia; family Muridae; genus Acomys; species Acomys russatus. The sequence goes on from NC_067141.1 coordinate 56,975,632, forward strand.
AGTATTTTTTTTGCAACTTCTTCTAAGGTACTTGAGATTTCATATTTTGAAGGTTTCTCGAGGCTAGTTAAATTAAATTGATTTATGTTTTTATGGTGCTGGGATTGGATAGAAGGCCTCACGCATGTAGGGCGGAGCTTTTGTCACCAAGGAAAGGTCCCAGCTCTTCAATCCTGGCCCAAAGTTAATTCTAGATCCTTTTTCTTTTATGTTTTTGGGAGTTGAACCCAGGAAGATTTTAGCTATTTGTGTTGCTCATTGGTTTTGCTTTAGAGAGAAGTGATTCTGGGAAGGCAATGCTGCTGGTGCAAGGGGCAGCATCCCTCTATAGCAACGGGGTCAGCCTATCCAACATCTAAGCCAGCAGAATTAATCCGTGCCATATAGAGGCAGAACCTGTCTCTGAAGTTGATGTTTCAGATAAAGCAGAGCCAGTCACTCTGACTATGGACAATTCTTGACCAAAACGAAACAACAACAACAAAAAAAGAAAACCGCTATCGTGTCACCTTTACTTAGAAGGCGCTTCAGAAAGCAGTGCTCGGGAAGGCAAGGCTGCTCCAGATAAGCTGAGCGCAGGCATTCTTTATTCAAGATGAGGCAGCAGGAGCAGATTTAGCCGACTGACAGATAAAGTTTTTTATCTATCTCTGGCAATAGGGTGTGAGCCTGACGTGACTGATAAAATGGCCCAGTCATGACCCTGTGAACCTTGGCTAACCTCCTGGAAAGCGCAGTTTTGTCATAGTTCTGACCCTGGCATGGCCACGTTCTGAACCGAAGGCCGGACTCAATCCAGAAAGGTTAGCCACGGTGACTTGCTTATGCAAGCACATTCTCCCGTTTTGAAATGGCACAACCTGCTTACTGAACCTCTGACAGCTTGTAGGTTTTGGACTTTAACATTTTCATTATAATATGAGGATTTGGCAATGCCACAGAACCTGGGTGGTCTGAACTTAGGTGTTTGAACAGTGGTCTGTCGACAATCAGACTTGCATATTCTACCTGACCGTAGGGTTTGGGGAAAACGTGGGTTGTACTTATTGTTGGTATTGTTGGATTCCTCTGGTATTTAGAGGGCTTATTGAATAACTCACAATGTCCTCTAGTAGCCTTATACTGCAACATAAAGAAAAACGACAAGACACCAAATCTTCAGTATTCTATACTGTGAAAGCTGTCCCCTGCTTCTTCATAGCATTTGCCCTAGGTCTTTGCAGATAGAGTGAGCTAGCCTGAGGGCATCAATGATTACAGATAATTTATACAAGGCCGTTTGGGACGGTCTCAACATTTGTCATTTTACTGGAGAGTGCTCCGCCTTTAACAATGTCTTTGGTGACTATAGGGCTGTGAATCCCCATGTGAGTTCTGTGAGAAACTCGCGCCATCTTAACATGTAATATAACTTCTTAAAAGCCACCTTAATGCTTTAATCTGGAGAGCTTTGAGGAAGATGCTTGTAGTTTCTCAAGGCTACCTGATTTATTTAGCTCAGTTATTTTGTCCAGAACCCACCTCACAAACACATCTCTCGTGCAGTGTCTGATATGCTGTGGGTGCTGAGTGAGGCAGCTCCGCTGTGTGGTATAAGGCTGACTGGATGCTTGGGGTGGGGGGACTGTTGTAAGGGACATAAAGTGAGTGAGCCTGGGCCACACTTATCTGGGACAAGCATGTTTATGGTACAAGTACTTATGGGTCAGTGCTCACGGGATGGAGAAATGATGTAGATTTGGCCAAAACTGTGGAAAGAGGGCAATAGCTATTGGAACTATCCCCCAGAGCTCCCAGGGCTCCATACAGCGGAAGGTTGCCATCATGGTGGCTGCAAGTGGGCTCACCACATGAGGGGCTGGAGCCTCTGCCTCCTTCTGGTGGTGTTCAGTCCTCTGTCTTCAGTCAGAGGTGTGGCAGGGATGTGAAGGGGGAGGGCTCCCATGTTCTGAAAGACCATAGACTTAGCACACTCTAAAGACCCAGAGGAGACACATCAGGAGTTTGAGAATCAGAAACGACTTCCTTGTGCCTCTTCTGCCCACCCCTACCATTTCCTGACAGTTATTAACACTTGCCTATTATCTTTCCAATTTTCTGTAGCTAAGTGAGGAGTCGCTATCTCTCAACTTCTTTTATCTTTCCTGTATCCCGCTACTCCTTCAGTCCCTGCCACACAGTACAAGTCTTTCACAAGCCACAGGTGAATTGGAGCTACAAGAAACAAGTCAGCTCCTTGTCCCCCCAACGGTTTCAAGGCTTTTGCACCTTGCAAAACCCCAGAGTTCCACAAGGGGGCGGGCTTCCCCTTCTATGCCAAGCTCGGGGCTTTGTGGCTTTTCCACCAGTGTTCATGAAATCCAAAGGGGGCACATTCTGGTTCATGGCTGCTTGGAACCCTAGATAGTGAGATGCTGAAGAGCACTCAATAACTTAGCAAGTTCTCCACAACAGGCCGGGCCCTTCTGGGAGGGATCACATACTCCAGGTTCCCTTAGACCATCACTAAGTTCCAGAGGTACCCACCAGCAACCTGTGGACTCTGGATTGCAGGGCTCCCCATACTGCCTATATTTGGATCTATGCTTTGCTACCCCAGTTTTCCAAGAACATGAGCAGCCTGATCAGTGTTTTAGATGGCCTGAACTCGATTCTGGGATCACCCCTTGAGAAAAAGCACTGTCGGGGCTGGAGAGATGGCTAAGTCGTTAAGAGCATTTTCTGCTCTTGCAGAGGACCTGAGTGTGGTTTCCAGCACCCACACTGGGAAGCTCACAACTGTCTGTAGCTCCAGCTCCGGGGGATCTAATGCCCTCTTCTGGCCTCCATGGGTACCTGCGTGCATGCACAGAAGCACATAGATAGATAAGATAGATAGACAGACAGACAGACAGACAGACAAGTCTGTTTGTTTGTTTTGAAACAAGGTCTCACATGTAGCCCCGGCTGGCCTAGAGCTCACTCTGCAGACCAGGCTGGCTCCAACTCAGAGATCTGCCTGCCTCTGCCTCTGGAGTGCGGGCACCACTACATCTGGGCAAAATAAAATGAAATCTTAAGAAGAAAGAGCGAGCACTGTGCCTGTTAGAGAAGTTGTGGTAGCTCCTGCAAACGACGAGTCAAAATTATAAATACAGGCTCAGACCTGTTCTGAACAGAGAGCATTTGTTTAGGGGCTTAGCCGGAGGGGAGGGAGCACTGTGTGAAGGAGCAGCTGGTCCTCTGGTGATAAAACCTGTGATCTGGCGAGGGAGCAAGCTCCCCGTCAGCAGGGGCATTCAAACATGAGCCAAGTGGTGATGTTGGGTTAAATGGTTCCCCCATTCTCTTCCAAAGCAAAACAGTTGCGAAGCTCTGAAATGTCATCCTGTTAGTTCAGTTCCTCGGACGCCTCCTTGCCTCTGAAATACGCATTCACCATTCAGGCAGACAGGTTCCCTTCCCCACTCTTCCAGATTATTCTACAGTCCTTGCCTTACAAGCAGATAAGGCGGGGGTGGGGTGGGGGGTGCAGAGGGCTGGGTACCCTGTGATCTGTTGCTTCCACCTGTCATTTCTGTGTCTGCTCCAATAGCCAACTTCTCCCAGCTGTCCCACGCTGACCATTTGGTTCACTATACCTCAGAGGTGTGGCATCCTTCCCTTTCTCCAGTATTCCTACAGGGCCAGGCACTGACACAGGACTCTGTCCACCCCACCATTCCCTTCTCACTACCTCCTGAAAAGCTACTCAAGCTTAGGAAGTGTCTTTCACCATTCCAACCGTCTACGTGTAGTCCATCCGCATCATTTCTTGTCCTCCTCTAGAATCTTTTCACACATAGTTGGTGTTCTTTGGGAGAGAACGCTTCGGGACACCATATGTGTTGTGTTTCTTCGACTTACACGGTGTCATGTTTTTCTTTGAAAAGCAAACCTTTCATCCTTGGAAAATCTCCGTGGCCGCAAGCTTACACGGCGTGGTTTAGCAGCATGTCATATTCCTGAAACCAATGCTCCACGGGTATTTGGCCAAACAAGCTTTCTTTTCTTTGAAGTAGAGTCAACTCCAGTTGGAACCCTGGGCCAGGGGTGGAGGCTTAGCTCTGGACTGCTCGGTGGGTTTTCTGGGTGAGACTTATCATGTTGCAGTGTTTGTAACCCCATCGCTTCGGTACAAAAACTGCCCCACTCTGTACGATTTCTCCCGGCTGCCAAACTCTTAGTCCATTGAGGGGTTAGAAGTCTCTGTTTGCTTAGTAACAGTAGATACTTCCAGACTGTTACCTTGAATTTACTAGCAGACTCATCTGAATTGGGAAAAGAGGATAAGGTGTACTGACAAAATAAACTCAGCACAGACAGCCAATGAGTTCATTAAGTACAGCCATGCCACCCGCTGCAACAGGGACCTATTTCATAGTAAAGAGGGAACCTGCTATTCTGAAATGGAAAATTCATTTAATATCACTGACTTTTTTTTTTTTACGGCTGGGAGAAGGACCGTGGATGCATTGTCAGAGCACCTTGGGCTACAGCTGGGCAATTCAGGGTTCCAAGAACCCTTAGGTTACAACAGAGTCTTGTAAAACTTGCACTCAATATTAACAACAACAACAACGAACAAAATCCAGCCTGCTAAAATTTCTTAGGCCTTTGGTCTTGAGGGAGTTTTTAAAGGGCTCTCTCAAGAGTTCATCTGAGATTCTGGAGAGATGGCTCAGTGGTTAAAAGCACAAGGCTGCTCTTCCAGAGGACCCCGGTTCAATTCGTAACACCAAAATGGCAGCTCTCAACTCTTTCTGACTTTAGTCTCAGGAGCCCTAATACCCTTTTTCTCATCACTGAGGGCACCAGACACTCGGGTGGTGTGTTATATATGCAAACAGGACACTCATACATACAAAGTAAATAAAGTGAAATTTTAAATTATATTTAAAAAAAAATAAAAGAGTTAATTTGAGTGGTTCTGTTGGTTCCTGTTGTCTAGAATGAAGATACCCAAAGCCTTGAGTAGAGCTACAAAGGTCGGCTTCCGAGATCACACACACACACACACACACACACACACACACACACACACACACACACACGGTTGTTGACAGGAAGATTTTGTCACTCAGTATGAGAATCTCCACAGAGTGATTTGAGTAGCTCTGACACATGTCGGCTGGCTTTGCTCAGAACAAGTGTCTTTGTCACCTAGCTGTGAGAATCACATTTTATTATGTTGATAGTGTTCTACTGATGACACTGCCACGCTGTCTCCTCAGGTGATTGCTGTAACTGAGATTCCTGTAACTGTAACTATTAGGGCCATTTGGAGAGTGGCTACCACAGTGTTGGCAAATGAAGGCAATGATGCTTTTCCTGTCTTCTCTTCGAAGTGGTGTTTGTTTGTTGTCTTGTGTCTGAGGAATCCTTTATTTCCAGTATCTTTATCATCCTCCATTACCCACGGATGCTGCTGACGTTAAGGAAAACCCTCATCTGGACAGAGTCTCAGGAGTCATATGGTCCAGGATTGCAAGTTGGAGAATCCTGGGTGAAGCCTGAAAGTCAATGCTTAAACTCTTCAGCCTGTCAATGTTTCCAACAAAGCCAGTTTCATTCAATTATGTCTTCAGGCCTCTGTGTCACTGGGCACTGATGTAGCTGGTCCAATCTTGGGGGAGTTGAGCTGTCCTGGTTTGTCTAGGACTTAGGGATTTCCTGGTTTTAAGACTGTCAGTGCTGACACTTGGGCAATCCTAAATGTTTGTTCAAACAGAGGTAAAATGATCAATGCCTTCTTTAAAAAAAAGTATTTTATTTTATTTTATTGTTGTGTGTAGTATATGCTTGTTACAGTGTGTGTGTATGTGTGTGTGTGTGTGTGTGTGTGTGTGTGTGTGTGTGTAAGACAGAGGACACAACTCTCACCTTCCACTGTTACGTGGGTTCTAGGGACTGAACTCATGTCTTCAGCCTTATGCAGCAAGTACTTTTTCCTTGAACCATCCCAAAGGCACGGATCACAACCCTTCTTGGAGTCTACGCTGGGGACCAGCGTCTTCTGCTTCCTTTGGTCACTTGTTGGTGCTGCAGCCTAGACTTGATGAATCAGCGTGTGTTTAGCAGGAGTCCAAGGCAAGCCGATGCACCTGGAGGCTTCAGGATTTCTAGGTATAAGCAAACGAGCTTTGCTGGTTGCGTGGGTAAGCGATGACCCGCCCATGCTCCGGTTCCCATGACCTTGATTCGCCTCGTAGTTTTAGTTCCTGCTTCACTTCTAGCACCAAAGGAAACGCAGCTAAAATGTCACAGTTGGAAGGAACCTGAAAGTCCCAGCTCTCACCTGAACTTGAGTAGTGGCTTTTCACAAAGTGCCTTTTAAACTGTTGAAATCCCCGGCCCCTCACAGAACGCCTTAAGCAACAGAGATAAGGGCAGATGGCCGAGCATTTAGGTTGTTTCCAGTTTCAGGCACTCTGAGTATTGTGTTCTCAAGTATCTTTGAACACACAGCCTTATAGAGAAATCAACGCTTCATTTCTGAAGGCTTGTTTCGGGGGAAATGAGTCTTCCATGCAAACAAAGATGCTTGTTTGAGACTGTAGGGGATATTCAAATACATGCTTGTCCAAAGAGCGTCTGGAAAAAAAAATACCATCGCATTGATTTTATGGAAAATTGTAGTGCGTTAGTAGGGTGAGTGCAGACACATCTGCTCACCTTGAAGGATGGCTTTGACAGTCTGTTTTATAAGGAGAATGAGCAGCAGAAGGGCCCAGCTAAGTCGTGTGAGAATGCCTAGCAAAGACATTATTCACACCTCCAGAATTCATTCCAGATGTTTCTTCTGGTTGTAAAGCATATGTACTGATTCTGTAATCAAGAATTTGAGAGTCTGGGGTTGTAGAGCAGTTGAAGTAGGCAAGTTTATGCTTGCCCAGGATGCATAAAGCCCTGGGTCTGATACCTAGAGCCCAGGGTGGGGGACATGGGTCTCAGTCAGTGTTCCATTGCTGTGCAGAGGCACCGTGACCATGGCAACTCTTATAAAGGAAAGCATTTCATTGGAGCTGGCTTACAGTTTCAGCGGTTTAGTCCCTTGTCATCATGGCAGGGAGCATGGCAGCGTGCAGGCAGACATGGTGCCAGAGAGGGAGCTGAGAATCTTACATCTGGATCCACAGGCAGCAGGAAGAGACAGAGACACATCAGGCCTGGTTTAAGCTTCTGAGACCTCAAAACCTATCCCTAGTGACACACTTCCTCTCAAACAGTACCTCCCTGGTGACCAAACTTTCAAATTGATGAGCCTGTGGGGGGGGGGGGCATTCTCATGCAAATCACCACAGGGTGGGTCAGACAGATTTAAACTCCAGGCGCTGTGGTTGGTTGAAACTCCAGAGGAGCTGTCCTTTGAGCCCGCCCTTCCTATCTCTGCCTTCTACTTCCAGCCTTGCTCTGTTTCCAAAGGCTGACGTCATCCTTGTCGCCACGTATCAGCCCTGGATTGGCTGATCCTGGGTCACGTGTTCACTCTATGACAACCAACTGTGAGAAAGGGAATGCTTGACTCCCTGTTCAAGGAGCACGTGTGTCATGGTAGTGTAGACAGCTGCCGTCTTGCTGGTTGGTGTGTGATGGGTTTTGGCCCTTAAGCCAACAACTGAAATAGAAAAATCCTATAGCTCTACTCTTTGAAAATCTGATTTGTTTGCTGACCCAGGTTTGAGTTAGTCCGCTTTAACTTTGTGGCATTCTAGGAAAAACAGCTAAAATGTTCTGAGTGGCTGCTCCAAGTGACATTTCAGGCTGCCTCACTTCTGACGCCTCATAGCACCAGTGACGCAGGAACCATTACCTAATTTCTGAGTCAGAGTCTTCCTGTGTTGCCCAGGCCGGTCTTGAAATAGTGCATTCCAAGGACTCTCCTGCCTAATCCTGACCCATAGTGCTTGGCTCTGGATTTTTTTCCCTAAGATTTATTTTTAAAAACTATGTATTTCTGTGTGTCTGTGTGTCGGTATGTGCATATGAATATAGGTGTCCTAAGAGAGGCCAGAAGCGTTCAGATGGAGCTGCAGGTGCTTGTGAGCTGCCAGATGTGTATTCTGGGAATTATATTCAGGTCCTCTATTCTTTTTTTTTTCTAACTTAATATTATTTTTGTTTTATTATGTGTATTACACATGTATTGAGAGACAGTATCATTGACTCAGCTCAGACTAACCTAGAACTCTTTTTGGCATATACATTTATATTATTACACATAAATAAAATAAACTACATTAGCAAGAAGAACCACGAAACAATCAGGAATTATATAAGTGTTACATTCATGGTGTTTTGGTTAATTGTATTTGGCAGCCTTGAAGAAAACATCTTGGTGAGTCTAAAATTCTGAAGGTTGAAGCTGATGTTCCAACGTTATAGAGAGTTTCAGATGACTGTTCAGGTAGCAAACTGTCTCTTGTCATTTTTTCATTCTGGAAGCTGCTAACCCACACTTCCAGTTCACTCAGGTAATTAAGTTTTATTCCTTCTCTAGTCTCTGATGGGATTGAAGACCAGATAGTTTAGTTTTACAACTAAGCTTAGTTGTTTAGGGGATAAGGATGTTTTTAGATCTAGATAAATGTTTTAAGTTGAGATGAGATGAGATATGATAGATATTGATTTACATTCAAGTCCTCTGTTCTTAGCCACTGAGCCATCTCTCTAGACCCGTCAGGAATTGTTTTTATTTTTAATTTCATTATCTTAAAAACATGTCATCAGTCTTTCTTTTAAAGTTAAGAAAATCATTATATGTGTATGCATGTTTTGTCTTACATGTATGTTTGTCCATCACATACATGCCTGGTGCCCTTAAAGGCCAAAAGAGAGTGTCAGATCCCCTTGGTCTGCAATTATAGACAACTGTGAGCTACCATATGAATGTTAGGAATCAAACCTGGGTCCTCTGGAATAGTAGCCTGTGCTCCTGACTGCTGAGCCATCTCTCCAGCACCACCCAGGCACAGCTTTTAATGCTGGTTTTACAAATGAAGATTTAAAGCACACGGCAGTTAAGCCATCTTACTAGTCACATGCTAAATAAACGCTGGAGCCAAGATTTGAGCCAAGGCTATCCAAATATAAGATTTGAAGTTGGCTGTGGTCATATAAGCCTTTAATCCCAGCACTCGGGAGGCAGAGGCATGCAGAGTTCTACGAGTTCGGGGCCAGCCTGGTCTACAGAGTGAGTTCCAGGACAGCCAGTGCTACATAGAGGAGCCCTGTCTTGAAAAACCAGAGAGAGAAAAAAGATTTGAATCATTTGTTATGTGGTATTTCCTAGGGATATATGAATGAGCATCTATAAACGTCAGAAAAGGCATCAACCACAGACCCAAGAAACAAGTCCACTCAACCCAGTATGCTGGATAGTTTTATGTCAGCTTGATTCAAGCTAGAGTCATCAGAGAGGAGGGAACCTCAATTGAGAAAAAGCCTCCATAACATCTGGCTATAAGGCATTTTCTTAATTAGTGAATGGCGGGGAAAGGCCCCGCCCATTATATGTGGTGCTATCCCTGGGCTGGTTCAGGATGAGAAAGGCATGAAAAGCAAGCCAGTAAACAGCACCCCACTGTGGCCTTTGCATCTGCCTCAGATTCCAGGTTGTGGTCCTCTTTAAGTTCCTGTCCTGACTTCCTTCAATGACGGACCGTGATGTGGAAGTGTAAACCCAATAAACCGTTTCCTTCCCCATCTTGTTTTTCGTCCTGGTGTTTCATCACAGCAATGGAAACCCTAACTAAGGCACCCAGCTAGATAAAGCAGACCTTAATTACTTACAAAGTGAGAAGATATTCCTAGGAACTTACAGGCTGCTCTACCATGAAACAAATGTCACCCCTGCAACTCTTAAGTGCTTATGTGTCTCTAGGGAGGAGTGTGGCCTCCTACACTGTCTCTTGGGTATTTTGTGGGCAGGAGCTTTGGAACAAGGGCATCTCCAGAGTGACAAGGTGTGTTTCCTGTCTCAGCAACTGTTAACTGACTGTGTATCTTCAGGAGCGCTGTCTCCTATAAGATACATTAATTATGAGTCTTTTCTACCAAATACTATAACACTTGTGTTTATGATAAGGAATTTAAGTCTTTTTGATTTCTCTTATTTTGTAAGACTTTCATGCAAATGTTTTAATGTCCCCTTGATCAATCTGCTACTTTCCTGGATTAAAGTGACTGACCCTTCCCCTTTCATTTTCTTTCCAGTGGGTCTTTTGTTGTTGTTGCTGCTGTTGTTGTTGGAGGCAGGGTTTCTCTGTGTAACCTTAGCTGTCCTGGACTCAGTTTGTAGACCAGGCTGGCCTTGAACTCACAGAGATCCACTTGTCTTTGCCTCCCTGAGTGCTGGGATTACAGGCACCCAGCTCCAACAAGTCTTTTAGAACTAGCCAATCAAATAAAACTCAAATAAAACCATGAGGTCGGTCCCCAGTCGATGAGGAAAAGAACAGTCACCACTTGCACTAGAGTAAAGCACGTGCACTTCTGTCTGTCTGTTTGTTCTGCTCAGTGTACCCTCTTGATCAGGAGTGAAGTTTTGCCCTGTCTAGACCAGACACTTCAACTGGAGTGTCTCTCTCTCTCTCTGTCTCTCTCTCTCTCTCTCTCTCTCTCTCTCTCTCTCTCTCTCTGTCTCGCATCTCTCTCTCTGTCTCTCTCTCTCTCTCTCGTGTGTGTGTGTGTGTGTGTGTGTGTGTGTGTGTGTGTGTGTGTGTTGAGACAAGGTCTATCTATATACCCCTGGCTGTCCTGGAACCCACTATGTAGACCAGGCTGGCTTCAAAGTCACAGTGATCCACCTGCCTCTGCCTCCCCAGCGTCACCATTAAGGACATGCGCCACCAGGCCCTGCTGCAGTGGTGGTGGCATCTTTCTTTGAGAAGTGGAGCTTATTTCTACCCCAATCTGTCTCGTGAACCTTGTGAACACTCTGTCCTGTTCATGAGGGAATGCTAGCAGGCCCAGTCTTCCGTCTTGTGCAGTTAATCATAGCAGCTCCAATTTCAAATTGGCAGTGGCTGCATTACACCCAGAGCACAGAGTTCCCCAGGCTCATTGTATTTGAATAGGATGCTAGTTCTCCTCAAAATAATAATGACTACTTTTAGGACTTAGCAGTTACCAGTGAGTGTCCTCATCCGTTTCCATGAATTGATTCACTGAGTCTACACAACAACATCAAATCAGAAAATGGAGCTTAGAGACAAAAACTGCCCAGCCAGGTGCACCTCCCCTGGTGAGGGACAGAACAGCCATGGTTCATACCCAGGTCTACACCCAGACAGACCTGTTCATCCAGCTGTGTCTCCTGGTAAGGGACGGAACAGCCATGGTTCACCCCAGACAGAGCCCAAACACCAAACATGGACTTTCCAGAAACATCTGCCACTTACAAACCCAGAGGAGTTCTCTGTTGATCCCAGCTGTTCCTGTGGGAGATCTGGAAATCCAGACATTCTGATAAGGCAGCTGCAGTTACAGACCAGATTTCAGCTTTCTCGTTTACTTTGATGCTGGTGCTCTGGACCAGAGCTGGTGTCAGATAAAATAATTTAAATTTAACCTGACCTCTGTCATTGGTGGAATTTGGTTAGGAAAAATTTAAAGAGACAGAGGAAGTGTGTGTGTGTGAGAGGGTGTTTGAGGATGCGTGTGTGAGAGAGAATGTGAGTGTATGTGAGTGTGTCTGTGAGAGAGACAGTGAGTCTGTGTGAGTGTGAGTATGTGAATACTTGTGAGTGTATGTGTAAGAGAGTGTGAGTGTGTAAGAGTGTATAAAAGAGCGTAAGTATGTTTGAGTGTCAGTATGTGTGTAAGAGAGTGTGAGTGTGAAAGAGAGTGTGTGAGAGTGCAAATATGTGAATGTGTGTGAGTGTATGAATGCGTGTGAAAGAGAGAAAAGTGAGTGTGTGAGAGAGTGAGTGTGTGTGAGGGTGCATGTATGTAGGGGGCTTTATTGCTCTAAACTTGTTCTACTAGAGATTCTGGAAGGAATAAGTGGGAAAAGACATCAACAGCATTTTCCTATTCACATCCAAAGTAAGAAATTGAGACTCTTTAGCAAGGAAAGTATTTTTAAAAGGTGTTCCATTGCTGGAGAAAATGTGCTTTTCTAAGTGAAAAACTCAAGTTGAGCTGGGCGGTGGTGGCGCACACCTTTAATCCCAGCACTCGGGAGGCAGAGGCAGGCAGATCTCTGTGTGGTCGAGGCCAGCCTGGTCTACAAAGTAAGTCCAGGACAGCCAGGACTACACAGAGAGAAACCCTGTCTGAAAGACCAAACCAAACCAAATGGAACCAAACAAACAAAAAGCTGGCCCCCCAAACCCTCAATTTGAATTGCAAATCCTCTCAAACACAGAGTGGAAAGAGAGAGATGGGCAGGAATGAGTTCTTTCTGCTATGTTTCCTAAAGATTTCCTGAGACAAGCTTCAAAAACATCATCGTCATTCTTTAGGGCACAATTGTAGGCCCTCCCCCATCACCTCCTGATCCCCTCCCCTCCCTCCTCTAGGCATTAGAAAGGGGAAACCTCCTCCCCTCTAGATAGATGATTTAAGTTAATAGAGATGAGATATGATAGGTATTGATTTTCATTCAGAATTTTAGACTCAACAAGATAGGAAAGATGTTTACTTCAAGTTTGCCAAATACAAATAGTCAAATCACTATGAATGTAACATTTATATAATTCCTGATTGTTTTGTAGTTCTTCCTGCTGCATGTAGTTTATTTTACTTATGTGTAATAATATCAATCTCTATGTTAAAAACACATAATAAGAATGGAAAAAACTTTAAAAAAATCATCATCTACATTTAAAAAATGTGGTATCTTACCAATATGAATATTTTAGGTAAATTAAAACAACCAGGTAATTTTATACAATATCAACTTGGTTTAAGATGAAACAACTCAAAATGCCCATTACCATTGTTGCTGTGGATTTTTGGAAGCAGAAAATTGCAGGGTGTGTTTGGCAAGCTGTGACTCTAAGAGCCAGTGTTGTCCCTGGAAGGTAAAGCACCTGGTGAGGAAGAGAGATGAGAAGTGGGACAGGACAAGCACATCTGTGTGGCATGGCCTGAGCCCTGTGCCCAGGAGCTGCAAGGTTTGAAGTATTCACGCCTGGTGCAGCAAGCAGCATTCTACCTAGTTTTCAGTTGAGAGTAACCAATGCTCAAGAAAGTAAAGTGGCATGGCCCGTGTTCCCAGCCGGCACCGTGAGAGCAAGCCTGAAAAAGTGAGGGCATGATTGGGTGTGTTAGGGAGGAGACATGGCAGCAGATGTCTGAGACTCCATTGTATTAGATCCTTTAGAACTTAGAGAACCCATCTGATGGAAGAGTGATGAATTGGGCGGGGCGGAGGGGATACCCAGTTTTGAAGCTGGGCTGATCAGGCACTGGGCAAGCCCTGGAAGGACTGGGGAGTGGTGCAGGGCAGAGGCTAGGAAGGATACTGAGGTCTATGCAGACCTGGGTGGAGGGGGGACCCAGGGCAGGAAGTGGGAGGGTGCGGGTAGGTCTGCCTAGCTTCTGGAGATGAGTTGGATAGAATAAGTGATGTTCAGATGTCACTGGCCAAAGAGTGTGAAAGGGAGGAGTGTAGAGGCTGCAGGAGATGAGGACAAGGCCAGAACGGAAGTGGCTGAGTGCAGAGGTTGGGATCACAGAGGACAAGGGAGGAGAGGGACTTTTGTAGCTCTGTCTTTTTTAGGGTTCTTCAGGAAGTACCCCGAGAGAGCATGAAGTTGTATGTTAGAGAAAACAAGGGGAGAAGAGGGAGAAGAAAGGGGGGATGGCGGGGGATGACGGGGATGGCGGGGGATGACGAGGGATGGCGGGGGATGGCGGGGGATGGCGGGGGATGGCGGGGGATGGTGGGGGATGGTGGGGGATGACGAGGGATGGCGGGGGATGGCGGGGGATGACGAGGGATGCCGGGGGATGGCGGGGGATGACGGGGATGGCGGGGGATGGCGGGGGATGACGAGGGATGGTGGGGGATGGCAGGGGAAGGCGGGGGATGGCAGGGGATGGCGGGGGATGGCGGGGGATGGTGGGGGATGGTGGGGGATGGCGGGGGATGGGGAGGGATGGGGAGGGAGATTATGAACTATTTATGTGTGCCTGAGAGAGACAGAACAATAAAATGAAGCTGGGAAACACACACATACATACAGAAACACATACCACATACACACACATAACATATACACACACCACACCACACAGGTCACACACACCCCACTCATGCACATACATAGCACAGACATCAAACACATACACCGCACACATACACCCACCCACCCACCCTCCACCTATACTCATGTATAAGCATGAACCACATACACTCACATACACACACTCACATATACACATATACCACACACACAACACATAGACTACAAACACAACATAAATAATGCACACACCACACATGGCATAACACACACATAAACACATGGGACATAGCACAGCTTCTCTCCCCCCACTATCCCCCCAACACACAACACAAGGATTTTGAGAACTTTTGCTGTCATAATTAAAGTACTAAACTAAGATCTGCTTTCTAATCTGTGGTTCCTTTTGACAAACACGGGCCTTCTCATGTGAGTGAAAAAAAAACATGTGATGAACGGGTGCTTCAAAAGCAGGAAGTAGGCAGTGGGTCAGGTGGATTAAAAAAAAGAAGGGGATGGGAAGCTCCTGTGTAAATTGGTGTGATAGGAACTGATTGTCAGGAGGCCTGGCCCAGCACTTCCCAGGATCCTGTCTGGCACTTACCTCACATCACAGCAGGAGTGCCTTGGAGGAAGCGCTGGGAGCTGCTTACCCTTGGCCAGGCTGGGCCTCTGTCATCAAAGGTGCCCATTTGCCCCCAGTAGGGTGGTGGAGGTGGTGGGGGTGGGGGTAGGGGGCTTCCTCTACAGCTGGAAGGCCGCAGACACATGGAGGTTGAGTTCTGGTATGGATTTGGTCAGCTCTCTGATCCTGGTAGGTGGGAGTCAGGGCTGGGAGCTGTGTGGCTTTTGAGGCTTCTCAAAGAACCTCCACGCTCACACCTCATGGATGCTGGTGGCCACTGTCGCTCTGGAGGGCTGAGATGGACTTCAGTATCTTCTTCAAATGCTGTCCTGGAGCTCATTACTTGACTAAACTGGGTGGCCAGTGGGATCCACCTGTTACCCCTAAACCCCTGCCAGTGATGGGCCTAGAGGTATACTTCACTGATGTACCCAGCTTTTATGTGGGTGCACTCCACTTCTGGATGAGTGGGTGACCCTGGGCTCTGTCGAATGTAGCTCCTTGGCCTATCCCAATGGGACTGTACTTTCATCCCTCCATTCCTTTCTACCCACACAGGTGAGCACGTTGTTTCTGTACTCAACCCTTTACCCTCACATTTGTACATACACAGTTCCTGTTGCAGGCAGAGTCCTACAGCAACCCTGATGGTTCGCATGGCCCAACTCATTCATCTCTTACAGTCCTGCACTTGACCGCCAGACTGATTTGGCCTATGGCAGGCTCTCCCTCTCACGAGAGATTGCATTATGTGAACGGAGGAATCTCATAGCTAAATCAGAGTTATTCAAAGGGAAGAGTATCCTGAGTGGGCCCAGCTCAGTGAAGGTTGCAGAGCCAGGACTGGAGGGCAACCTGTAGGTGCTAAGAGGGGCCCTGGAGACCATAGACGTCCTAAGAGGGCTGAGTCATGACAGCAACCTGAGTGACCAGGAAAAAGATCTAAATTGCACTTGAGGACCTAGCCCAGCAGACACCTTGAAGTCAGTCTTCTGAGGTCATAAACAAAGACCCCAGGGACGATGGGCCCTGGCTATCTCACACCTAGCTATAGACCCGGCTTCAGGCCACTGCTTCCGTACAGGCTGTCATCTAGCTCACTGTACCGTTTGGGTTAGGTGCCAGGGACAGAGCTGGAAACAGAACAGGAGTGGCTTTTACCCTCAGAGCAGGCCTTTGGGTCACCAGGGCCCTCCAGAACTGAGCTAGTTTTTCTGGGTTCAAATTCCAGGTCTGCCTGTTGTTGTTGTTGGCCTTTCTGGTACTCGGGATGGAAGGGTATCCTGAGGACTCAGAAGCCCAGGAATTACACAGTTCTGAGGAGAGAAGGTATCCCCAATGAAAGTGTTATAGCTCTGAAGAAAGGTATCCTGGACTCGGGAGCTCAGGAGCCGCACAGCTCTGAGAGGAGGCCTCCTCGGCAGAGGCCTTGCAGCTCCCAGGGAAGCTTCCTCAGGCAGGGGTCTAGCCAATTTTCCACCTTGAGGACTTACAAAGTTTACAAAGGGAGTCAGTCCACTGCAGGCTGGGAAGCCTCTCCCTGCAGCATCAATAAGCCTGCAGAAACCTGAGAGGAGGTGTTGCCCTCATCCTGTGATGGTGGCAGTAGGCTGAGGCAGGAAAGGACACCATGGAAGCTCTGACAGGATCCTCCATTTTGCCTGCTCTGGTTTCCACAGCCTGGGGAGAGAAGGGGAGCTCTGACAGGCCTGAAGTAGGAAGAAGAGGCTGGCCATGTACCCCTCAAAGCTTTTGCGGTGTGCTGTTCAGAGGCTAGACAGAAGCTCTTAGGGTCAGGTTGGGGGTCAGGGTAGCCCCCGACGGCAGCTTTGACCTCTGCTGCCGCCACAGAGGGACTAGAAGGTTCCCCTCCAGTTTCCTTAGGCTGTCAACCAAGGACTAAAGAGACTCTGAGTGTTAAGTGGAGTCAGCAGCTGAGGGACCCGGGGACACTCCTCCCACACACTGTGTTCCCTTTCTTCACTGATAGCAATGGTTCAAAGGCATTTCTGAGAACCGTGTTTGTTTTGTGAGACATTCTTGCTGCCTGGCCCTGGCAGATCTGCGAATTGCAAGGAGCGACCCAAGTGCTGGGACTATGGGCATGTGCCAACCTTGGAGCCATTCCTGAGAGCATTGGAGAGTGGAACGTGGGTCTAGCACTTTTCTCCAGACACCCTTCTACTCAATCTGGCTCCTGAGTACCTGCCGTTGGGTGTGCCATTTTCACTGGAAAAGGTTGGGCTGTCTGAAACCCCTAATTAGTGTCAATTTTATTATTCATGTGGCAGAATTCAAGCTGCCTGTAATCACTTGGATAAAAAAAAAATCTTTGGCTTCCCTGTAATCCCGGCACTTAGAGGCAGAGACAACAGGTTCAGGAATTCAAGGTCGTTTTCAGTTACAAAGTGAATTTGAGGCCAGCCCAAGCCACATGAGACCCCGTCTCAAAAATCTAAAAATACAAACACACAAAACTCTTTGTATTCTAGCGTAGACGAGGGTAAGGAGCATAATTTCGCCTACTCCTGGCACTGTGTGTCAAAAACCTTAAAATCATGACTATGTTATGAACCAAAATTCCAACTCACCCTTGTAGCCCAGACTAGCTGGGGAACTCACTGTGCCTCAAAATGTTGAGCCTCCCTGCCTCTTAACAGACCCTCCATGCTTGGGTGGAGTTTGCTCTTATTGGTACATATGCTTTGACCTCAGAGTTCCAAGCTTAGAGGTATCCTTTTCCCTCAGAACATAACCTTTAAAATTATTTTACCAAAACACATTTGTTTTTTGATTGACAGTTTTACACATAAACACTCCAACCCCTCTCGTCACCACCAACCCCAATCTCCCAAGAATCCTGTCTACCCGCCCTGCTTCCTACAGATCTTTTCGGTTGCCAACTTCTACTCATTTTATTTTGTGATCCAGTAAGCTTAAGCAGAGCCAACTGTGTGATCATGAGTTTAGAGTTGTTGAAGTCTGGCACACGGAGCAGTGAGTGAGCACACAACAGGAAGCGAGGTTCCTCCTTGCCCAGATCTATGAGATAGCTCAACAGGAGGAAGTAGGCCCCTGGAGGCCCTCCCTCTTCCATGGCTGATGGTGGGTAGCATCTGTCTTGTTACAGTCCAGTGCATTAATCTCACTTGTTGTCAGTTCATGGCTGCAGGGGTTGTGTTGACTCTAAAGGATGACATTTTTTTTCAGTTCTCATCCAATTTTCTGACTCTTTTTCTGTGCAGTTCTGGCTGCCCCAGAACTCTCTCTCTGTAAACTAGGTTAGCTTTGAACTCACAGAGATGCTCCTGACTCTGTCTCCCCAGTGCTAGAATTAAAAGTGTGTGCCTCCACTGCCTGGCTTGTTTCTTGACTGTTAGATACCTCCTACGCCCTCTTCCACCATTTTTCTTAAGCCTCACAGGGTGAGGTGGTGTAGGTTATGATCAACACCTAAACCAGACATTTATGCCATATTTTAAGCAAATGCCTACTCTTAGAAAGCCGTATATTAAACAGAGCATTGTAGAAAGCATTGTAGACAGCCTACTGTTGTCTGATGGGGTTGAGGATGCCTGGATATCTCTGGATAGCGGTAAGATCCCTGCGGTCATAAAAATAGGTGAAGGCCAGCTGAAGAGATCACTCAGTGGTTAAGGGCACTGGGTGCTCTTGTAGAGGACTTGAATTCAATCCCCAGCACCCACAGGTTTACAGAGTGCAATTTCCACAAGTGTTTGCTTAGTGTATTTAGTTTTCTTTAGAAAGACAGTCACTGTTTTAGCAAAGATGTGTTACAGTGCTTTGCTTTCGCAAATGCTTACGCATTTGTATGAGTACTGTGTAATTCACAATGCTTTCAGAAATGTATGCTTCTAGAAGATTTCTAAGTAAATAAAAGTAAGAAAACAACTTACTAAAGTAAGTTTTCAGTGTATTCACTGTTTTTGGAAGTATGTTCATTATCATTATTAAAGATATCTTAGAGTGATCTGCTTTTGTGAACATAGACAATTTTAAAAGTTCTTTTTTTTTTACAAGTGACTGTGTTTAGAGGAACCACTTTTCTCCTATTTTTATAACAACAGAAAGTTGGCATTTATACATAGCAGCTTCCACAAGTGTTTGTTTAGTGTATTCAGTATTCCTTAAAAATGGGGTCATTGCTAGCTGGGCGTGGTGGTGCACGCCTTTAATCCTAGCACTCGGGAGGCAGAGGCAGGGGGATTGTTGTGAGTTTGAGGCCAGCCTGGTCTACAAAGTGAGTCCAGGATAGCCAAAGGCTACACAGAGAAACCCTGTCTTGAAAACCAACCAATCAACCAACCAAGCAAAAATGGGGTCATTGCTTTACCAAAGATGAGTTACATTGCATTGCTTTTAAAATCAAAAGCATTATTATTAGTACTGTGTAATTCACAGTGTTTTCGGATATAAATGTGTCTACAAGTTTTCTAAGTAATGTAAGTTAAGAAAGGAACTTACTAAAGTGGGTGTTCAGTATATTCAGGCAACTTGCACCTATAACTCCAGTTCAAAGGAATCTGGCATTCTCATGTGGACATACATGCAGGCAAAACACCAATGTTTGGGGGAGGGGGCAATAAGTGAGGGCTAAGAATTGAGAAAGAGAGGTCAGCAAAATGGCCTTGTGGGTAAAGGTTCGTCCTATGAAAACCTGAGGTGTTGAATTCCTGGAAGATGAGATCTAACTCCACAGAGTTTTCTCTAACCTCCACGTGTGTGTACTGTGGCTTGTGCACCGCCCTCCCATCATACACACACACACACACACACACACACACACACACTCCACAATAATACAAAAATTAAAGAAAGGTATAAGCTATTTGACTTCAAACATTAATAGTGAGAGTCATTCTGGCATGTCAGCCCCTATCATAAAATGTGTGAGTGACTTAGACAATGACATGAGCTCCTTTAAGCCCTAATTTCTGCATCTGTCACATGGGGCTAATAATCACATGGCCTCCCAGGGTTACTGAGAGCGTTAGAGGAGATAATTCAGGTGGGTCCTTAGCATAAGTCAGTGTAGTGTGAGCACTTAGGTAATTTGCACTCTGCACAATGGAAAAGGTGATGGATTGAGTGCAGGGCTTTTGTTGTTTGTTTGTTTGTTTGTTTGTTATCAGAATGCTGGTTGAAGACTCTGAGAAATTCAAGAACTGCCTACTCTCTTAGTCCTTGATCTTGTTAGAGCCATCTGAAGTTGGGCCTGTGAGGAAAATTAATGGCCTGCCACATGCCTTTCCTTCCTTGGCTTGCTCCTGCCCAGGGAATCTCAGTAGGGGCGGGGGAAGAATGTGTGTGTGTGTGTGTGTGTGTGTGTGTGTGTGTGTGTGTGTGTGTGTGCACGCCTATGGGGAGTGAACACCTGAGTCTGGAAGAAGCCTGCAGAGTGGGCATCCTCAAGATGCCTGGGGTGTGAAAACCCACCCCCACCCTCCCAGGAGATGCCTGGGGAGAGAGCACTCAGAGAGCCCAGGAGACGGAACTCCACTCAGCGATTAGTTAGGCTTTATCAGTGGAGTGCCAGGGAGAGTTCTTTTGTGTCTACCTCTTCCCCTTCCTTCCTTGGTCACGGGACAGTTCATTAGCACTTCCTTTTTGCTTGGTCACAGGACAGTTCATTAGCACTTGTGACAAATGTCTCCGAGGCAAACAGAAGAGCCAAGTGAAGACCAAACTATTTCAATCTCCTGGGAGGGAATGGCAGGAGGGAGAGGGGGTTGGGCCAGGAAGATGCACACAAAGCCTGGAGCAGAAGGGAGGTTTCCGGTTCCCAGTCTCCAGTGTTGCTTGGGGATGGCTCATAAGTCTTGGGAAAGGCAGATAGAGACCCACACTTAGAGGGCCTGTGAGCAACAGCGCAAAGGGAGGAACCAGAAGTTTCTCCTTTCAGAGGCTGTAGGGCATGGAACTGGAGCCACCAGGCTGGCCTCAAACTCACAGAGATCCACCTGCCCCTGCCTCCCCAGTGCTGGCGTTAAAGATGTGCACCGCCACTGCCAAGCTCAGCTTTAATTTTTAAGGTGTATTTATTACATTGTATATGCATGTGTTGTATGGTATACATCATGAGTGTTTTCACCTGTATGTAAAATTGTGTACCGCCTGTGTGCCTGGAGCCCACAGATGTCAGAAAAGGACGGTGGATCTCCTGGAACTGGAGTTGTGATGATTCTGAGCCACCATGTGGGCACTGAAAGCCAAACATAGGCCCTCTGCCAGAGCAACCAGTTCTCTTAACCACTGAGCCAAACCTCCATCCCTGGGTGTTTTTTGTTTTATTTTGTTTTTGGTGTGGGACTGAACGTGGAACTTCACCTGTCCTTGGCACATACTCTGCCCTATGACTACCCCACGTTCTAGAAACCTTTACCCAGTGCAAAGTCACCAAAGTTTTCTTCTAGAGGATTTACTTTCTTTTAATAAATTAAATACTTTTTGAGACAAAGACTCACACAGCTTAGATTGGCCTTGAACTGACGAAGATGTAAACAGAATTCACCAGTGAAAAGCTAATCTTTCCAGCTGGGTTGCTGAATGAACCAGCACCCTAAGGCCGAAAAATTAAACTTTTATTTTGATTAATTTGTATTGTTTGATATCTATTTGTTTAGTTTGTTGGTTAGTTGGCTGGTTGGCTGGTTGGTTAGTTGGTTGGCTATTTTTGAGAGATGCCCTTGATATGAAGCTTGGACTGGCCTCGAACTCAGGATCCTCCTGCCTCAGCCTCCCATGAACAAGAATTTCAAGTATGGACCACCCGGCCAGAGGAGACCCTTGTCCAGTCATATTTCTCAGAGTTGTCCATTTCACTGAATTCAAGCATAAAGACAGAGCTCTCCCCTAGTTTAGATCTTCATTTCTGAAGCCTCCCATGAATGTAAAACAGCTATGCTCTATCAAGCAGGAAGGGAGCAGATGATCCACATTTCAAACCACATACACATTCTGTCCACAGGGGTTGACTGTGCTGCTCAGTGGCTGAGTGCCTGCCTATCATACACGAGGCTCCGGGTTGCAGACCTAGCACTGAAGGTGGGTAAACTTGATCCACTCTTTAAACCTGTATTAAACTCAGAAGCGAGAACTTCTCGGAGGGCCGGGTATATAGCTCAGTTGGTAGAGTGCTTGCCTGGCATGCATGAAGGCATGGTTTTTTTGAGACAGGGTCTTTCTACAAAGCTCTGGTTGCCCTGAAACTCACTACAGAAACCAGGCTGGCCTCAAACTAATAGACTCTGGCTCTCAGTGCTGGGATTAAAGGAGTGTACAATCATGCCCTGCTCCATCTTCCTTTTAATTTTTTTTTTTCTTGGACCAGATCTCATGATGCTCTGGCTGGTCTCTAAGTCCTGGGCTCAGGTGATCCTCCTGCCTCGACTTCTCTAGAAATTGTGTCACTATACCCAACTCCTTTGTTTATTTGTTTTCTGATTCTGGTTCAAACCCAGGGCCTTACACGTGATGGGCAAGCATCCTATCACTGACCTATACTTCGGCTTCCCCTATCTAATTTCTTTTTCTTAAGCTTATGTTTTAATGTGTTAATATTAATGTGGGCATTATGTGCTCATACACAGGTTTGCACGCCACAGAGTGCCTCTGAAGGCCAAAGGACACCTTTGTGAAGTGGGGTCCATCCCTCCACAGTCACATAAATTCCAGTTATCTAACTCAAATAATTGGGGTTTCAAACACCTTTACTCACTGAGTTATATTCCTAGCCCTCTATTTAAAATAAAAGTTTTATTGTTTTTATTGCATGTGTATATGCCTTTGCCTGTATGTATATATGGGCACCTGTAGTGGACAGTTTTGGTTTCTTTAAAACTCAGTTACACTAGGTTTTTGTTTTAATCCTAACTGTGGGATATGGGGCTACTTTTAGTTTGTCCACAGCTGATAATCCTCTCATGTGTGGGACTTGGAGAGGGCACGGTCTTTGCCAGCTGGAGATAGTTTAATTCTCCGGACTCTGAGAGGGTATAAAGATCAGAGCCCAGAAGGCTGGAGAGATGGCTCAGAGGTTAAGAGCACTGGATGTTCTTACAGAGGTCCTGAGTTCAATTTCAAGCATCCACACGGTGTCTCACAGCCATCTATAATGTGATCTGATGCCCTCTCCTGGCCTGCAGGTGTGCATACAGGTAGAGTACTGTATACATAATAATAAATAAATAAAACTTAAAAAAAATTGATCAGAGACCAGAAAGAATGTTCCAAGGAAAGGAGGATGTTTGGAGGGATGCTTTGGGAGTTGGGGGAGGGGGAGGGGGGAGGGGGGGGGGGGAGGGGGCAGGGGAGTTTTGAGGAGACAGTTGGAGGAGGAAGAAGGCTGCTGATTCGTTGGACTGCTGAATATACTGACAACAGAGATTGGTAATGCCCCAAAGAACCTGACTACCCTAATCAGGTGGAAGTTACCTAAGAAACCTACGCCTCCTTTCCCCTCTAACCTTCTTTCTCTCTTACCTAGTGTTGAGGGGTTAGTGGAAGGGAGGTAGAGGCATAATGAACCGAGAAGAAATGTTGGATCCCCTGGCACTGCAGTTATTAGCTGTCATGTGGCGCTGGAAACTGAATGCAGCTTCTCTGTAAGAACATGTGGCCTTAACTGCTGAACCATCTCTCCGGCTCTCCTAGTTTTCTTTTAAACAATTCTCTTTTTGATGTATAATTTACATTTTAATTGTATGTATGTTGACAACATAGTTCAGCTTTGTCAAATATACACATTTGTATAATTGGCATCACAATCGTGAAATAGTTTTTCCGAATTTTAGCATTCCCTCACATGTGTGGAGTCTGTTCCTCCTTTCCTGCCAGTCATTGCTGTGTTCCCTGTTAATGCAGATTAATTCTGCTTATTCTAGCGCTTCATATACATGGAATCAAGTGCTGGGTGCTATTTTGGACCTGATAATTTTCTCATCATGAATACAGAAGAGAGTTTCTGTTTCATAAATATCTACAATTGGTTTATCCAGCCATTGCCGGTTCAGGGTCTCTCTTTAGCCTTCCTCTTGTTGCTAGCAGCACTCCTAGAGACTGGATAAGTTATAGAGAAAGCAGGTGGGTTGGGTCTGTGGCTTTCACGTGAGGTTGAAAGGCACTGTCCAGCAATGGTTTTACTGGCAGCCTAGGGTGTCCACTGGCATTAGCCATCCATTTATTATTAGTTACATGAATGGGTTAACCAAGCTGCAGGTAGAGTCACGACCAATAATAGTTACTTTTCTATTACTGTGATAAAACACTTGACCAAGGCAACTGATAGAAGAAGGAAGGGTTTATTTGGGGCAGTGTGGCAGGGAGTGGGAAGGAAAGGCTCATTTGGGGCTTCTGAGTCCAGGGAAACCAGAGTTCATTACCAGCATGGCAGGTAAGCCTGGCAGCAGGCAGGTACAGTGACTGGAGCTGGCAGCTGAGAGCTGAGGACTGACATCTTGAACGGCACGCAGGAAACAGGGTTCACTTGGAATGGCACAGGTTTGTAAAGTTTCCAGGTTTACTTCTAGTGACGCATTTCCTCCAACAACCCTAACTTGTCAGAGCCTGGTAGAGCCATGCTTACCACCGTGTTCCCTAACATGTCGCGCTGTGACTTCTTCACAAATGGGACAACTTCAAAACAGTCCAGTTCTATTTACTCACCTCCCATTTCTGGAAATTCCTCTGTTTCAAGAAAGAAACAAGATCAAGATATGCTGCTGTGCCTTTGTGAGCCCGGCATAGACGGAAAAGGCAGATATATAAGAAAATAATTTCATGGGGGCGGGGGAAGAAGAGACAGAACCCCTAAAAGGTACCAAAGTGGCCCCAGGGAGGACTTATCAAGTCTGATAAAGAGGTCTGGCATCTGGAAGAATTTCTCAGGCACTAGAAATAGAGATGCAAAAAACAAGTATGGTTTACCAAGTACAAAAAGAGAAACCGGTGGGTACTGCTTCTCCAGAACAGAGCTGGCAGAGCACATG
Organism: Acomys russatus; assembly: GCF_903995435.1. NCBI lineage: Eukaryota > Metazoa > Chordata > Mammalia > Rodentia > Muridae > Acomys > Acomys russatus. The sequence goes on from NC_067141.1 coordinate 57,000,477, forward strand.
CAGTGACAGTCACAGAGGATTTTTAGGTGAGCTCATGGGATTGGGGCTGCCAAGGAAATGATAGCTATTTGGCTCAAAAGTGAGAAGCCTCAGGACACAGGGGACTAGTGAGACAGCAGGAAGATTTGAAAGCTTCCTAGGGAGCTGCTGCTGGTGGTGCAAGTGCCTGTTGGAAGCTGAGGACTCTGAATCTAATGCTCGTGGATTAGAGAGACAACGAAATGACTGACCTGCTCAAGACTGCTCGAGAGTGCATGCACGAACCTTCCCTCTCCCACTCTCTCATCCTATTTGGCCTCCAAATTTTTGGATGGTGCCATCCACATCAAAGGCAAGATCCTTCCCCATCATTTTGTGGCGCCAACTACCAATCTTCTGTAGAGACATCCTCACAGACATACCCAAGAAATATGCTTTACCAGGTTTCCAGGAGTCCCTCAATCCAGCAAAGCTACCCACCGAAGCTCATGATGGTGCAGTGGCTTAAGATGAGGGAACCGGGGAGCAGGAGCAAGGTCATGATGGATGGAACAGGCGGTGGGTGGCATGCAGTGAATAAACAGACAAGGCTGGAGCCAGGGCACTGTCTCTGGTTATTGAAAGTCAAATGCACCCTGCCCAGCTTTAACTTTGGTAGACGGGGAGGAGGGAGCCATTGAACGGAAAACTTTAATGTGCTCATTAGGCAGGGAAGGCTGGACTGGAGGGAATGAGGCAAGAGGGTAGAGAAAGAAGAGCTGGGGGGAGAATTTGGTTGTCCTTTGGGGTGGGGGGTGGTGGGGAGGAACAGAATGGTTTCTGTGATGTGCCAGAGAAGGGCAGCAGAGTCAGGCACTTCTGCAGAGGCTTTTGGACTGGATCTGAGACATGAGAGTGAAGGAGGTGTCTTGGTGTCCAGAAGTGAACGTAGCATCTACTAGGTAATACAGGCTGTGGTCAGTGTCTCAGAAAGGGTAGATGAAGAGGTTGAGATGAGGGATGTGGAGTGTATGCAGGGGGCGGGGTCTGGGAAGTTCGACTGGGGATGATCAAAAGCCAGCTGCAAATGTGGTCTGGTGTTCAGGGCAGATCCATCAGTGGATGGTGGGAGGTGTGTGACAGTTGTGGTTACACATGAAACTGACCAGGCCTAAACAAGTAGAGCCAGAATAGAGGCTTGGAAGTGGACAGGGGGGAAGGCATCCAAGGAGACAGCAGCTTGCCAAGATTCTATGCAATGAGGCAACATCACTGTTTTCACTCATGTCTTAAACATCCCATTGGTCTCTGCCTGTTTCACCTAAAAGGACATTTCATGTAACTGAGTTACATGGAGCTTTTGTTCTGCATCAATACAGGCTGCTATCTGCTTCTCAAAGCCCCACGGTCATGTGACCTAACCCAGTGGATCACAACCCATGCCAAGATAGAAGGAAGGCCATCTCACGGAGAGCTCCGTCTAGGTCTTAGAGGTAGAGGCTCAGAGAAGGCAAACAGAGGCCAACATTTCCTGAGGACCTACCACGCACCAGCTAGGCACCGGATAGGCTAGTTTTTCAAAGTATTTGTCCTCCATATCTCAGTGGTGAAGTATGAAACCTGTTAGCGCATTTTACAGCATGCACACGTGTGCGCACAATGTGTGTGTGTATGTGTGTGTGTGTGTGTGTGTGTGAGAGAGAGAGAGAGAGAGAGAGAGAGAGAGAGAGAGAGAGAGAGAGAGAGAGAGAGAGAGAGAGAGAGAGAGAGAGAGAGAGAGAGAACACCTTAATAGCTCAGAATTTTTTAGCCTTTTTTTTCTCCTTTCTGGTATTTCTCTTCTCTATTTTCCTCTCATCCGATCAAGAAGTCACTATGTGATTCTTAGATCAAGGTGGTACTGACACAAAGCTTCGTGGGTTTTTGCTTCCAAAAACTTTAACACGTGAATGAGAATATTTGAGCAGGAAAGGATCACACACACACACACACACACACACACACACATCCCTCCTGTGTATGGAGGTGGGAAAGCAGAGAGCTGCGTTTCTCAAGAGAGAAGAAAACTTCAAGGGGGAGGATGCGTAGTGTTAGGAGAATAAGGACAGTGTTGAAGGGGAACGTGCTCAAAAGGTGGCTCAGAAAGAGACGGGGGACATTTGCCCCTGCCTTGCCTTGCAGACAGGGTTCAGGGTTATTGAACCTGTGTTGGTCCTCTTCTCATTTCAGCTTGAGTTGCTTGCCCTGGGAAGAGGAGAGGGCTAGTAAGCCGGGTCTCCAAAAACAAGACCACAAAATCACCCACTGATACTGCTTGCTGACCAGCCCCACCAAAGCAGATTTTAAACTGCCAGCGGGGTTTCCTGAACTCGGAATTGGGCAGCAATTCCCTGTTATAGATGGGGACAGACTGCTTTTGCCAGCTAGACAAGTCAGCTCTGGCACACCACTGCAGTCTCCTGAAACATCCTGACAAAAGACAAACTGCAATTTGTCAGCAAATAGAAAGGAGGTGGGTTGCAAAGAACGTGTTGTTTCCTTTTCCTTGACCACCAACCTGTGGACCGAGACACCGAGAAAGCAACTGACAAAGAGCCTTGCTCACTTTTTGATTGTTCTCTAGGCTGAGACCCCATGGGAATGCTTGGCTTGTGCCACCTTCTGAGACCCTGCCTCCAGCGGCCACTCCGGTCTTTCTGTGGTCCTGAGAAAGATATTACTAACTGCACACAGTAGCCAGGGTGTGCAGACCTATACTCCACCTCTGTCTGCACTCCAATCCACATTTCTTTGGTAACCACTGTGGTAAAGGTCTAAATTTTACACTAAGATTCTGTATATAACCACTTTGGTTAAATGCCCAAGAGGTGAGAGCTGGTGAGGGTGGCAAAGGGGAGGAGTTCTGTAGTAATTGTCTTGAGCCTGGCTCAGCCATTTGTGCTTGCAGTCCAAGAACAATGGCTCACTCCTCACAGTCGCTGGTGAGTAATTTCTTCACCACCAAAAAGGCAAACACATGACGCTCATGTCACCATGTTCCTTGGCCGAGCCAGTGGTGGATATGGCCAACTTGCCCGAAGACTTTTTCTTCTGCTGAGTCTAAGCCAGTCTCTGTGTGTCTGGAGGACACTTCCAGGGAGTTTGTGTTGAACACACTAAAGGTGGCTGGGCCAAGTGGATGCCTAAGTGTGCCTCTAATCTTAAAACTGGCCTTTCTTTGCTGCCTTGTGGCTGTAGGGCTGGGATACTGGCTAGAGTGGAACAGCCAGGCTGGAGCGGAAGGGTGATGAAGTGACTTACTTGTTCCTGTCTGTTTGTAGCTGGTGACGCACCATTGGCACGTAGCTCTTGTGTACTCTGCTAGCAGAAGTGTCTCTGGCAGCAAAAGTTGAATCCAGCTGTAGCTTTTCTACCATCTGTAAAACCAGCCCTCATCGAGCCCAGCGTACCATGAGCCCCTTCTTCAGTGCTTTAGCTTAGTCTTTGTGCACCCCCCACCCCACCCACTCTAACCTTCTATGTCATAATAATTCCTTCTGGGTCAGTTGTGTGGCTGATAGCTGGTACCTACTTTCCTGGTGTCCCTGATTCTCTCTGTGTCAGTTACTCTCCTAGTTAGTAACTCTTCACCTTAAATTCGTTTTCACTAAAGCGATTGGTGTGATATCACACCCCCTGCGCACACATCTGACTGATACAATACAAACGAGACAAAACCTGTTTCCCTCCTGTGACTAGGCTGTGACAGTGGGGTTGATGTTAGAGGCTTCAGCTACACAGAGCCTGTGTACTGTCAGAGAGTGTGACCCAGCTCTACTAACGCAAAGGGGCAGGTGAAATGGAAGGACCCCAACAACCTAGCTGCTTAGCAAACCTGCTTTGTGGTGCTAGGCTGGGTGCCCAGGTGCAGGCTGCCCCATACTAGATCAGTTAAGATCGGAAATTTAGGGCACAGGAGTGGAGGGGTCCTGAGAAATCAGACCCCGCGGGGCCTCTTGGAGTGCTAGGCTTTCTTGGTTCACACAGCAAGAAACTTATTCAACTTCCCCTACTTGGGAAATGTGTAGGTTTGAGATGGTGGTTGGGCCCACAGTTTTCTGCAATATAATAAAATTAAAAAAAAAAAAAAAAAAAAAGACCTTTCTCTTCCAAGAATGCATAAGCTTGTATAAAAAAAAAACTGAAAGTGGTTCTTTATGCTTAAAAATACTCTGTCACCAAGGGTAAGTGCCCCAAGTCTAAGTTTAAAAAATCAACTAAATGTAACAACGTAGCATAAAAGTGCATGTGGGAGCCGATGTAACTAACCAAGAGATTGCTGACTGTTTCTCAGCCTGT